>NW_027663575.1:0-23732 GCF_964034855.1 Anser brachyrhynchus | reverse complement strand
CGCAGGAACCCCCGCAGGAACCCCCCCATCCCCCAAATGCCCCCCCCTTGGGGGTTGGGGACCCCAGCTGGAGCCACCCCCAACCCCCGGGACCCCCCCAGAGCCCCGGGACCCCCCCCCCCAAACCCCACAGCCCCCAGGGACCCCTGCAGGAACCCCTCCCCCATCCCCCAAGTGCCCCCCCCTTGGGGTTGGGGGACCCCAATGGGCCCCCCCAGCCCCCCCAAACCCCTCTGGGACCCCCCAGGTCCCCTCAGCTCCCTATGGGACCCCTCTGGGACCCCCCCCCAAACCCTATGGGACCCCCCCAAACCCCCCAACCCCCCCTCCACCCCCTCCGGGCCCCCCCCAGCCCCCTCAATCCTCCCCCCACCCCCTCCAGGCCCCCCCCAACCCCCCCCAAAACCCTTCTGGGTCCCCCCCAGCCCCCTCCGTGCCCCCTCAATCCCCCCCCCACCCCCTCCAGGACCCCCAGCCCCCCCCCCCAGCCCCCTCAATCCCCCCCCACATCCCTCTGGGCCCCCCCCAGCCCCCCCCAAAACCCCTCTGCCCCTCTCCAACCCCCCTCCACCCACTCTGGGCCCCCCCCACCTCCCCCCCAAGCCCCCCCCAGCCCCCCCAACCTCCCCCCCAAGCCCCCCCCAGCCACCCCAACCCCCCAAACCCCTCTGGGCCCCCCAAGAGCCCCCCCTCCACCCCCTCCGGACCCCCTCCGGACCCCCTCTGGGCCCCCCCCCAGGCCCCCCAAAACCCGCCAGCCCCCCCCAGCCCCCTCAATCCCCCCCCACCCCCTCCAGCCCCCCCCCAACCCCCCCAAAAACCCTTCTGGGCCCCCCCAGCCCCCTCAATCCCCCCCCCAACCCCCCCCAAAACCCTCCTGGGCCCCCCCCAACCCCCTCAATCCCCTATGGCCCCCCCCCAGCCTCCCCCCCAGCCCCCCCTCCAACCCCTCAATCCCCCCCCAATCTCCTCTGGGCCCCCCCCAATCTCCTCTGGGCCCCCCCCAGCTCCCTCAATCCCCCCCCAAACCCCTCTGGGCCCCCCCCAGCCCCCCCAAAACCCCTCCAGCCCCCCCCCAGCCCCCTCAATCCCCCCCCAGACCCCCCCGTGCCCCCCCCGGTGACCCCCCCTGCCCCCCCCCAGTACCTGCTGCAGTACCTGCTGGCGCTGGGCCGCTGGGGCCGCCGGGGGGGCTGGGGGCAGCCGCGGGTGCCGGGGGTGGCGTGGGCGCTGCTGCGGGACGGGGCCGCGGGGGGGCTGGGGCTGCGCCACCCCCCCCAGCACCTGGCCGCCGCCGCCCTGCTGCTCGCCATGGCGCTCTGCGGGACCCCCGCCCCCCCGGGGGCGCCCCCCAGGTGGTGGCAGGTGAGGGGGGGGCGCTGGGGGGGCACTGGGAGGGGTGATGGGGGGAGGGAGGGAACTGGGAGGGGACTGGGGGGGACTGGGAAGGGGTGATGGGGGGAGTGGGGGGGGCTGGGGGGGCACTGGGAGGGACTGGGAGGGGACTGGGAGGGCACTGGGAGGGACTGGGGGGGTGATGGGGGGAGTGGGGGAACTGGGAGGGGACTGGGGGGGACTGGGAAGGGGTGATGGGGGGAGTGGGAGGGACTGGGGGGCACTGGGGAGAGGTGATGGGGGAGTGGGGGGGGGACTGGGAGGGGACTGGGAGGGACTGGGGAGCACTGGGGGGGACTGGGAGGGGTGATGGGGGAAGTGGGGGAACTGGGAGGGGACTCGGGGGGACTGGGAAGGGGTGATGGGGGGAGTGGGGGGGGCTGGGGGGGTGATGGGGGGAGTGGGGGGGCTGGGGGGGCACTGGGAGGGACTGGGAAGGGGTGATGGGGGCACTGGGAGGGACTGGGGGGCACTGGGGAGAGGTGATGGGGGAGTGGGGGGGGGACTGGGAGGGGACTCGGGGGGACTGGGGAGCACTGGGGGGGACTGGGAGGGGTGATGGGGGGAAGTGGGGGAACTGGGAGGGGACTCGGGGGGACTGGGAAGGGGTGATGGGGGGAGTGGGGGGGCTGGGGGGGCACTGGGAGGGACTTGGGGGGGTGATGGGGGAGTGGGGGGGCACTGGGAGGGGTGATGGGGGGAGTGGGGGGGGACTGGGAGGGGACTGGGAGGCACTGGGAGGGGTGATGGGGGGAGTGGGGGAACTGGGAGGGGACTGGGAGGGACTGGGGGGGACTGGGGAGGGGTGATGGGGGGAGTGGGGGGGCTGGGGGGGAGTGGGGGGGACTGGGGAGGGGTGATGGGGGGAGTGGGGGGGCTGGGAGGGGGCTGGGAGGGCACTGGGGGGCACTGGTGAGGGGTGATGGGGGGACTGGGGGGGAGTGGGGGGCACTGGGAGGGGTGATGGGGGGAGTGGGGGAACTGGGAGGGGACTGGGGGGGACTGGGAAGGAGTCATGGGGGGAGTGGGGGGGCTGGGGGGCACTGGGAAGGGGTGATGGGGGAGTGGGGGAGGGACTGGGAGGGGACTGGGAGGGACTGGGGAGCACTGGGGGGGACTGGGAGGGGTGATGGGGGGAGTGGGGGGGGCTGGGGGGGCGCTGGGGGGGGTGATGGGGGGAGTGGGGGAACTGGGAGGGGACTGGGGGGGACTGGGAAGGGGTGATGGGGGGAGTGGGGGGGCTGGGGGGGAGTGGAGGGGGACTGGGAGGGGACTAGGGGGGGACTGGGAGGGACTGGGGGGCACTGGGGGGGGACTGGGAAGGGGTGATGGGGGGAGTGGGGGGGCCGGGGGGGCACTGGGAGGGACTGGGGGGCACTGGGAAGGGGTGATGGGGGGACTGGGAGGGACTGGGAGCACTGGTGAGGGGTGATGGGGGGGTGTGGGGGGAGCTGGGAGGATTGGGGGAAACTGGGGGGAAACTGGGGGGACTGGGATGGACTGGGAAGGGATGATGGGGGGGTGTAGGGGGGGCACTTGGGGGGAACTGGGAGGGACTGGGGGGGGCTGGAAGGGACTGGGGAGACTGGGAGGGACTCAGAGCACTGGATAGGGGTGATGGGGGGGATTGGGAGGGACTGGGGGGGACTGGGAGCACTGGGACAGAGTGATGGGGGGAGTGGGGGGCGCCGGGAGTACTGGGAGGGACTGGGAGCACTGGCGGGGTGGTTATGGGAAGGACTGGGCGCACTGGGAGGGCACTGGGAGGACTGGGGGGGACTGGGTGGGATATGTGGAAACTGGGGGGCACTGGGAGGACTGGGGGGGGGCACTGGGCGGGACTGGGGGGGGGCACTGGGCGGTTCCGGCCGTACTGGGAGCCCCAAACTGGTGCCCCCCCCCCCCAGGTGCTGAGCCCGTCGCTGAGCCCCGCGGAGCTGGCGCAGATCCTGCGGGAGCTGCTGGAGCTCTACGGCACCGACAGCGCCGGGGGGGGCGCGGCGGGGTGCAGCCACGGCTAATGAAGGGCTCCCGGCGGGGCCTTAACGAGAAACCGCTAATTAGAGGCGTTAATTGGGCCGGGAACCGCCCCCCCCCCCCCCGCCGGGCGCCGTTCCCGCCCTTTTCCCTCAGCACGCGCCGTTCCCGCCCTTTTCCCTCAGCACGCGCCGTTCCCGCCCTTTTCCCTCCGGGCGGCGCGCGCCGCTCCCGCCCTTTTCCCAGCCAATCGCCGCCCTCCGCCCGCTTCCCGCTCGCCCCGCCTCGGCCAATCACCGCGCGGCATCCTCCCGCCGCGCCGATTGGAGGAGGCGCCTCCTCCCTCCCTCCCTCCCTCCCTCCGCGGGAGGGCGGGGCCTCGCGGAGACGGACAGCCCCGCTCGCCAACCGCCGCGCGGCGCGCCGGAGCGCCGCTCCCCCATTGGCCGCGGGCTACAGAAGGTCCGAGCCTTTATTGGCTACAGCGGGGGCGGGGCTGTACAGGGGGGCGGGGCGTTGCCGCGGCGACGGCGGGGCGGGAAGCGGGGCGGTAACCATGGCGACGGCCGCGGCCTAGTCGGCGGCCTAGGCCCCGGAGCGGGCCCCGGAGGCGGCGCCGCCGGCCCCGGCCCTACGCGGGCGCCACGGAGGAGCTGGAGACGGAGGAGACCTCGGTGCGGGACGCGGACACCTCGGAGCCGTCGTCAACCTTGCGGCCGAACAGCTGCAGGATGCAGTTACGGAACTGCGCGGCGGGGGGAAACGGGGGGGGTCAGGGGCGCGGCGGGGCCCGCGGCCTGGCCCGTGGCGGCCCCACAGCCCCCAGCCCCGCACCGAGCCCCACAACAACCCACGGCGGCCCCATGGCAGCCCCACACCGTGCCCCACACGTCCCTGCCCCACAGCCCGTGTCCTGGCCCCACGTCCCTCAGCCCGGCCCCACAACAACCCGTGGCAGCCCCACAGCCCTCAGCCCCACAGCCCCCTGCCCTACACCGTGCCCCACAGCCCCCTGCCCCACATCCTGTCTTCCATCCCAGCCCCACGTCCTGCGTCGTGGCCCCACGGCCCCCAGCCCCACACCATGCCCCACACAGCCCATGGCAGCCCCACAGCCTGCCCCACGCCCCCCAGCCCCATTCCTCATCCCACCCGACACCCCCCAGCCACACCCCACACCCAGCCCCATATCCCCCAGCCCCACAGTCCACCCCACGCCCCCCATCCCGCCCCACGCCCCCCAGCCCCATTCCCCAGCCCACCCCGCATCTCCCAGCCCCACCCCACAACCAACCCCACATCTCCCAGCCCCACATCCCACACCCCCCATCCTGCGCCACACCCCCCAGCCCCACACCCTGCCCCACAGCCCACCCCACACCCCCCAGCACCATTCCCCAGCCCACCCCACATCTGCCAGCCCCACCCCACACCCTGCCCCACATCCCCCAGCCCCACAGCCTGCCCCACACCCCCCAGCCCCCTTCCCCATCCCACCCCACATCCCCCAGCCCCACACCTGGCCCCCCAGCCCCATTCCCCATCCCGCCCCACGCCCCCCATCCCGCCCCACGCCCCCCAGCCCCATTCCCCATCCCGCCCCACGCCCCCCATCCTGCCCCATGCCCCCCATCCCGCCCCACGCCCCCCAGCCCCATTCCCCATCCCGCCCCACGCCCCCCATCCCGCCCCACACCCCCCACCCCCACTCCCCATCCTGCCCCACGCCCCCCAGCCCCCCATCCCACCCCACACCCCCGCCCCGCGCCCCGCGCACCTGGCGGTTCATGAAGACGTAGATGATGGGGTTGTAGATGGTGGCGCTCTTGGCGAAGTAGGCGGGCAGCGCGGCCGCCAGCGGGTGGAAGGCGTAGCCGGGGTTGGCGGCGGCGAAGCAGGCGAAGCAGGTGTAGGGCCCCCAGCAGAGGCAGTAGGCCGCGATCATCACCACCACCATGCGCGACACCTCCTTCTCCGCCTTCTGCGTCGACTCCGACTCCTTCTGCTGCGCCGCCACCTGCGGGGGGGGCCGGGGGGGTCAGGGGGGGGTTAATGGGGCTGGGGGGGGTCAATGGGGCTGGGGGGGGTTGATGGGGGTCAATGGGGTGTGGGGGTGTCGGTGGGGCTGGGGGGTGTCGGTGGGGCTGGGGGGAGTCAGTGGGGCTGGGGGGGCAGTGGCGCTGGGGGGGGGTTAATGGGGCTGGGGGGGTTAATGGGGTGGGGGTGGGGTCAATGGGGTGTGGGGGGGGTCAATGGGGATGGGGGGCAGGGGGGCTGGGGGGGTCGGTGGGGCTGGGGGGAGCTGGGGATGGGGGGGTCAATGGGGCTGGAGGGGGTGGGGGGGTCTGGGGGAGTCAATGGGGCTGGGGGGCAGCGGGGGAGAGCAGGGGGGTCAGTGGGGCTGGGGGGGGTCGGTGGGGCTGGGGGGCAGTGGGACAGGGAGGGAGGGAGGGGGATCAGGGGGGCAGGGGGGCGGGAGGGGATCAGTGGGGGGGGAGAGAAGAAGGGGGTCAGTGGGGCAGGGGGGGTCAGTGGGGCAGGAAGGGAGGGCTCGGGGGCAGTGGGGTGGGAGGGGATCAGTGGGGGGGGGAAGTGGGGCAGGAAGGGGGTCAGTGGGGCAGGGGGGGATCAGTGGGGGGGGGTCAGTGGGGCAGGAAGGAGAGGATGGGGGTCAGTGGGGTGGGGGGGGTCAGTGGGGCAGGAAGGGGGGGCTCAGGGGCAGTGGGGCGGGAGGGGATCAGTGGGGCAGGGAGGGCAGCGGGGCGCGGATCGGGGTCAGGAAGGAATCAGTGGGGCCGGGAGGGGCTGGGGGTCCTGGGGGGGTCCCGGGGGGGTCCCTGGGGGGGGCTCACCGCGCGGATGGCGAGCCAGACTTGCAGGTAGCAGAGCACGATGATGGCGAGGGGGAAGAAGCAGCAGGTGAGCATCAGCACCACCATGTAGGACTGCACGCCCGGGTCCGAGCTGCCGCTGAACACGTCGGGGCCGCACGACGTCTTCAGCCCGTGGGGCCAGTACCTGCGCGGGGCGCGTGGGGCCGTGGGGCAGCTGTGGGGCGGCTGTGGGGCACGGGGTGGCCGTGGGGTGGCCGTGGGGTGGCTATGGGGCGGCTGAGGGACACGGGGCGGCCGTGGGGCGGCTGTGGGGCAACCATGGGGCGGCTGTGGGGTGGTTCTGAGGTGGCTATGGGGCAGCTATGGGGCACAGGGTGGCTGTGGGGCAGCTATGGGGCAGCTATGGGGCATGGAGCGGCTATGGGGCAGCTGTGGGGTGGCTATGGGGTGGCTATGGGGCACGGGGTGGCTCTGAGGTGGCTCTGGGGTGGCTATGGGGCAGCTATGGGGCGGCTATGGGGCACGAGGTGGCCATGGGGTGGTTCTGAGGTGGCTATGGGGCAGCTATGGGGTGCAGGGTGGCTATGGGGCAGCTATGGGGTGCCTATAGGGTGGCTGTGGGGTGGCTATGGGGCACGGTGTGACCATGGGGTGGCTGTGAGGTGGCTATGGGGCGTGGGGTGGCCATGGGGCAGCCATGGGGTGCCCGTGGGGCGGCTGTGAGGCAGCTGTGGGGCAGGACAGCTGTGGGGCAGGCTATGGGGTGGCTATAGGGCGGCCGTGGGGCAGCCCCCCCCACCTGCTCCAGCCGAAGATGGGCGGCGCGGTCCAGGCGCAGGACCAGAGCCAGGAGAAGAGGATCCCGGCCACCGCCAGCCGCCCGTCGAACTTGACGTTGCCGAAGGGCTTGCACACCACGAACCAGCGCTCCCACGAGATGATGGCCAGCGACCACAGCGCCGTGATGCCTGCGGGGCGGCCCGCGGCGCTGCCACCCACGGCGCTGCGACCCACGGCGCGCGGACCCACGGCGCGGGGACCCACGGCGCAGGGACCCACGGCACTGCCACCCACGGCGCGCGGACCCGCGGTGCGTGCCCCCCCCCCCCGTGGCTGTGCTGCCTCGCTCCCTGCCCCACATCTGGGCCCCACGGCGCTCTGTGTGCCCGTTCCTGGCCCCACATCCCTGAGGTCCCGCGGCTCCCGGCCCCACAGCTCTCAGCGCCCTGTGGGTCCCAGCCCCACATTTCCCAGCCCCACGTCTCCCACTCCTCTACTTCCCAGCCCCACGCCTCTCTGCCCCACAGCTTCCAGCCCCACGTTTTCCAGCCCCACTTCTCCCAGCGCCCCACAGCTCCCAGCCCCTTCATTCCCAGTGTCCCAAAACTTCTTGCTCCCAGTGCCCCACATTTCCCAGCCCCACACCCCCCAGTGCCCCACATTTCCCAGCCCCACACCTCCCAGTGCCCCATTTCCCAGCCCCACACCCCCCAGCCCCACATCTCCCAGCCCCACATCTCCCAGCCCCACACCTCCCAGTGCCCCATTTCCCAGCCCCACACCTCCCAGTGCCCCACATCTCCCAGCCCCACACCTCCCAGTGCCCCATTTCCCAGCCCCACACCCCCAGCCCCGCATCTCCCAGCCCCACACCTCCCAGTGCCCCATTTCCCAGTCCCACACCCCCAGCCCCACACCTCCCAGTGCCCCACACCTCCCAGTGCCCCATTTCCCAGCCCCACACCCCCCAGCCCCACACCCCCAGTGCCCCACATTTCCCAGCCCCACACCCCCCCCCTCTCCCCGCCCCCCCCTCTCACCGCAGGCGGACACGGTGTAGCCCTCGACGACGCAGAGCGGGTGGCCCAGCACGAAGTACCCCGAGATCTGGTTGATGACGCTGATGGTGCTGGCGATCACCGTCTCGCCCAGGTCGGCCACGGCCAGGTTGACCAGGATCCAGTTGAGGGGGTGCCGCAGCTTCTTGAACTTCCAGGTGGCCACCAGCACCAGCCCGTTGGTGAACACCGACGCCACCACCACGAAGATCATCCACAGCGACGTCAGGTTGTACACCCAGCGCGGCGCGATGTGGTAGTTGGGGCCCTCGAACGGACCTGCGGCGGCACCGCGTCACGACCGGGTGACGCCGGGGTGACGCCGGCACCGGGTGATGCCGACACCGGGTGACACCAATACTGGGTGACGCTGGAACCGGGTGGCACCGGCACCGGGTGACACCAGCACTGGGTGATACCGGCACCAGGTGACACTGGAACCGGGTAGCACCAGCACCGGGTGACACCAGCACCGGGTGACACCAACACCGGGTGACACACATACTGGGTAGCACCAGTACCGGGTGACACTGGTGCCAGGTGACACTGGAACCAGGCAGCACCAGCACCAGGTAACACCGGCACCGGGTGACACCAGCAACGGGTGACGCTGGCACCGGGTGACACCAACACCGGGTGACACCAATACCGGCTGGCACCGGCACCAGGTGACACCGATACTGGGTGACACCAGCACCGGGTGACACCGCCAATGGGGAACCACGCCACCGGGTGACACGGCCACCGGGTGACACTGGCACTGGGTGACACCATCAATGGAGAACCATGCAACTGGGTGACACCACCACCGGGGAACTGGGTGACACCGACACCAGGTAACACCGGCACCGGGTGACACCAGCACCGGGTGACGTGCCCGCCAAGTGACACCGGCACCAGGGAACCACACCACCGGGTGACACGGCCACCGGGTGACACTGGCACTGGGTGACACTGGCAGTGGAGAACCACGCAACCGGGTGACACGGCCACTGAGTGACACCGGCACCGGGGAACCACGGAACCGGGTGACACCGGCACCAGGTGACACCGGCACCAGGGAACCACGCAACCGGGTGACACGGCCACTGAGTGACACCGGCACCGGGGAACCACGGAACCGGGTGACACCGGCACCAGGTGACACCGGCACCAGGGAACCACGCAACCGGGTGACACGGCCACTGAGTGACACCGGCACCGGGGAACCACGGAACCGGGTGACACCGGCGCCAAGTGACACCGGCACCAAGTGACACCAGCGCTGGGTGACACCAGCACCAGGGAACCACGCAACCAGGTGACATGGCCACCGAGTGACACTGGCACCGGGGAACCACGGAACCCGGTGACACCAGCGCCAAGTGACACCGGCACCGGGGAACCACGCAACCGAGTGCCACCACCACCAGGTAAGGCCACCACCGAGTGCCACGACCACCAGATAACGCCACCGCCGGGTGCCACCACCACCAGGCAAGGCCACCGCCGGGTGCCACGGCCACCAGGCAAGGCCACCGCCGCCGCCGCCCGCCCGCGCCGCGCTCACCGCGGGTGTTGTTGCTGTTGGTGTAGGTGAAGACGCTGTCCCGCGTCGTGTCCTCGTCCTCGTGCCGCCGGCGCGCGGCGAACGCCGCCTCCCAGCCCGCCGCCATGGTGCTGCCGCCGCCGGGGGGCGCCGGGGCCGCTCTTATCCCCCCCCTCGGATTACCCGGCCCCCCCCCCAGCCCCCCCCCGCGCCCCCTGATCCCTTAATTGGGGGCGGGGGGGGGGGGGGCAGCGGCCCCGCGTCACCCGGACGGGCCCGGGGTGACCGGGCTGAGGGCGGCCGCTAATCCCAAGGGACGGGCGGGGGGCTCGGCGCTATGGGGCTCGACCCTATGGGGCACGCCATGGGGTGGACGGCAGCCCCACGTGGTTGGGGGGCTCAGCCCTATGGGGCATGATCCTATGGGGCATGCTGTGGGGCAGCCTGCAGCCCCACATGGTTGGGGGGCTCGGCCCCATGGAGCTCGATCCCATGGGGCTCGGCGCTGTGGGGCTCGGCGCTGTGGGGCACGCCATGGGGTGGGCGGCAGCCCCATGTGGTTGGGGGGCTCGGCCCTATGGGGCTCGGCCCTATGGGGCTCGATCCTATGGGGCTCAGCGCTGTGGGGCTCGGCGCTATGGGGCTCGACCCTATGGGGCACGCCATGGGGTGGGCGGCAGCCCCATGTGGTTGGGGGGCTCGGCCCTATGGGGCACGATCCTATGGGGCACGCTGTGGGGCAGCCAGTAGCCCCACATGGTTGGGGGGCTTGACCCTATGGGGCTCGGCGCTATGGGGCTCGGCCCTATGGGGCACGCCGTGGGGCAGCCTGCAGCCCCACACGGTTGGGGAGCCCGGCGCTATGGGGCACGCCATGGGGTGGCCTGCATGGTTGGGGGGCACAGCCCCATAGGATGCTCTACAGCGGGCATTCTGCTCTGCCCCATAGCGGGGCTCCAGCCCCACTTCTGCCCCATAGCGAGACTCCCACCCCCCTCCTGCCCCACTCCTGCCCCATAGCGGGGCTCCAGCCCCCCTCCCGCCCCACAGCGTCCGCCGTGGGTCCCCGCGGTTACATCATGGGGGGCACCGGCACGGGGCCAAGTAGGGCGGGGGGGGGGGGGGGAAGGGGGGGGCGCCCCCGGCCCCCAGCCCCCTTAAAAATAGCCCAAAGCCCTCATTAGCAATTAGGGGATTAACGAGGGGCCCCGAGGCGGGGGCCGCCCCACGGCTGCCGTGGGGCGCTGCCCCTAATCCCGCCGCGCCCCCCCCTAATCCGGGGATTTTCGGGGTCGCCCCGGGGGAGCGCGATTAGGGGGGGGCAGGGGCCGCCGTAATCTGGAGGCGCGGAAAAGGGGGAGCCCGGCCGGGCACGGGGAGAGCGGTGGGGCGGCCGCCGGGGCGCCGTGGGGTGGCCGTGGGGCAGGGGCCGTGGGGCGCTGTGGGGCGGGGTCCGTGAGCCCCCCCCCAGGTGCTCTCCCCACGGCGCCCCGAGGGCCCGGAGATGGAGGCAGATAAGTGCTGGGGGGTGTGGGGAGATGTGGGGCGCTATGGGTCAATGATGGTTGTGGGGCGCTGTGGGGTGGGGGCGGTTGTGGGGTGATGTAGGGCAGGGGGGGTTGTGGGGTGATGGCGGTTGTGGGGCGCTGTGGGGCTGGCTGAGTGCCATGGGGAGATGGGCGCTGTGGGGCAGGGGTGGTTGTGGGGTGCTATGGGTCAATGGTGGTTGTGGGGTGCTGTGGGGTGGGGGTGGTTGTGGGGCGATGTGGGGCTGGCTGGGTGCCATGGGGAGATGGGAGTTGTGGGGCGCTATGGGGCAGGAGGGGTTGTGGGGCGCTATGGGTCGATGGTACTTGTGGGGTGCTGTGGGGTGGGGGTTATTGTGGGGTGCTGTGGGGCGGGGGTGGTTGTGGGGTGCTATGGGTCGATGGTGGTTGTGGGGTGCTGTGGGGCGGGGGTGGTTGTGGGGCGCTATGGGGCAGGGGTGGCTGCGGGGCGCTGTGGGGCTGGCTGGGCGCTGTAGGGTGTTGGCGGCTATGGGGCGCTGTGGGGCTGGATCCCTTACGGGGCTCTATGGGGCGAGGGGGGGGCACCCATGGGGCGGCTGCGGGGCCGCTGTGGGGCAGGGAACCCGCGGGGCCAACCCGTGCCCCACAGGGGAGCCGCGGGACCCATGGGACGCGTGGGGGGGGGGCGACGCTGTGGGGCTGTGGGTCCTGTGGGGCAGCTGTGGGGCAGCCGTGGGTCCTGTGGGGCTCCATGGGGCAGCCGTGGGGCAGCCGTGGGTCCCGTGGGGCAGCCGTGGGGCAGCCGTGGGTCCTGTGGGGCTCCGTGGGGCAGCCGTGGGTCCTGTGGGGCGCCGTGGGGCCGTGCCCGCCGTGGGGCCGTGCGGCAGGAATTCCGCTAGTTCTGAACTGTCCCTGCCGCGAGCTCACTACTAGCAGAACTCGGCCGCGCGGCCCCCCCCGCCGTGGGGCGCCCCACACCGCCCCCCCCCCACACCCCACACCCCCCCCCCACCGCCCCCCAACAAACACCTGTGGGGCCGGGGGCTGCGTCTCCAGCCTTTAATGCCGCGGGGGTTATGTACAACGGGGGGGGGGGGGGGGGGGCTGCCCCACGGCGGGCGCCCCACGCTTGGGGGGCGGCCGCAGCCCCACGCTGCTGGGGGGGAGCCTGGGGTGTGGGGCTGGGGCTGGGCCCACCGTGGGGCAGGGCTCGCCGTGGGGCAGGGCTCGCCGTGGGGCAGGGCTCGCCGTGGGGCAGGGCCCGCCGTGGGGCAGGGCTCGCCGTGGGGCAGAGCTCGCCGTGGGGCAGGGCCCGCCGTGGGGCAGCCTACGCGGGCGAGACCTGGCTGGAGGAGACGGAGGAGACCTGGGTGGCCTGCGAGGAGCCCGAGACGTCGTCCTCGTCCCCGAAGGGGCTCCTCCCGCAGAACACCAGCTTCAGCATGCACGAGCGGAACTGCGGGCACCGCACCCAGCCCCACGTCACCCGCGGCACCGCCACCCACGGAGGCACCGCGACCCACGGGGGCACCACGACCCATAGAGGTACTGCGACCCGTAGGGGCACCGCGACCCATGGAGGCACCGCGACCCATGGAGGCACCGCGACCCATGGAGGTAACGCGACCCATAGGGGCACCGCGACCCATAGAGGCACCGCAACCCATAGAGGTAACGCGACCCATAGAGGTACCGTGACCCATAGCAACGCTGTGACCCATAGGGGCACCGTGACCCACAGCCGCTCCACAACCCATAGCGGCTCCGTGACCCATGGAGGTACTGAGACCCACAGCAGCGCCACGACCCATAGAGGTACCGCAACCCGTAGAGGCACTGTGACCCACGGCACTGTGACCCATACCGACACCGCGACCCATAGCAACACCATGACCCACAGCACCACGACCCATAGCGGCACCGTGACCCACAGCAGCTCCGAGACCCACAGGGTGACCCTGGCCCGGTGGGGTGGCCCCTACTGGTGTCGTTGGGGGGGACTGGGAGGACTGGGAGGGACTGGGGGGGGCTGGGAGGGGCTGGGGGGACTGGGGCATGTCATGGGGATGTCAGTGGGGGGTTGCTGGGGTCTTACTGGGAGCGACTGAGTGCTACTGGGACCTCACTGCGTGCTGCTGGGATCTTACTGGGCTCTTACTGGGTGTCAGTGGGAGCTTACTGGGCTCACTGCGTGCTGCTGGGACCTTGCTGGGTGCCACTGGGAGTGACTGGGTGCTCTGGGACCTCACTGGGACCTTACTGGGTGTCACTGGGACCTTACTGGGTGTCACTGGGAGTAACTGGGTGCCCTGGGACCTCACTGGGACCTTCCTGGGTGCCCTGGGACCTAACTGGGGCCTTACGGGGTGTCACTGAGACCTTACTGGGTGTCACTGGGAGTAACAGGGTGTCACTGGGAGTAACTGGGTGCCTTGGGACCTTACTGGGTGCTGCTGGGACCTTACTGGGCTCTTAATGGGTGCTGCTGGGACCTTACTGGGTACCACTGGGAGTAACTGGGTGTCGTGGGACCTCATTGGGTGCTGCTGGGCGCCACCCCCAGCCTGCCCCCACCCCGTTAACCCTGCCCCATTAGACCCGCCCCCATTTGACCACGCCCCATTTGACCACGCCCCTTTAGGCCCCGCCCCTTTAGGCCCCGCCCCCGCGGCCCCGCCCACCTGCTTGTTCATGAGGACGTAGATGACGGGGTTGTAGACGGTGGAGGACTTGGAGAAGACGGAGGGCACGGAGGCCAGCCCCACCTCGAAGCTGCGCCCGCGGTGCGTCACCACCCAGAGCGCGAAGGCCGTGTAGGGCGCCCAGCAGAGCAGGAAGCCCAGCACCATCACCACCACCATCTTGGTCACCTCGCGCTCCGCCTTCTGCGTGCTGGCCGACTGCTCCTGCTGCCGCGCCACCTGCCGCGGGCGGGACGGCAACGGTAAGGCGCGGGGCGTGACGTCATTGACGTGGGGCGTGACGTCATTGACATACAGGGTGACGTCACTGACGTGGGGCGTGACGCCGTTGACATACAGTGTGACGCCGTTGACGTGGGGCGTGACGTCACTGACGTGGGGCGTGACGCCGTTGACATACAGCGTGATGCCGTTGACGTGGGGCGTGGCGTTGTTGATGTGGGGCAGGGCGTCATTGACGTGGGGCGTGACGTCATTGACACACGGTGTGACGTCATGGACGTGGGGCATGACGTCACTGACATGGGGCGTGACATCATTGACATGGGGCATGACGTCATTGACATACAGCGTGACGTCACTGACGTGGGGTGTTACATCACTGACACGGGGCGTGACGTCATTGACATACAGTGTGACGTCATTGACGTGGGGCGTGACGTCATTGACGTGGGGCAGGGCGGTGTCGAAGTGGGGCAGGGCGGCGTCAATGTGGGGCATGACATCACTGACGTGGGGCGTGACGTCATTGACATACAGCGTGACATCATTGACGTGGGGCAGGGCGTCGTTGACGTGGGGCAGGGTGTCGTTGACATGGGGCATGACGTCACTGACATGGCACATGACATCATGGGTGTGGGGTGTGACATCATTGACGTGGGGCAGGGTGTCACTGACGTGGGGCGTGACATCATTGACATACAGCGTGACGTCATTGACATGGGGCAGGGCATCGTTGACGTGGGGCGTGACGTCACTGACACACAGTGTGGTGTCATCGATGTGGGCTGTGACATCATCGGCGTGGGGCGTGACATCATCGATAAGGTACGGCACAGGGCGTCGTTGGCGTGGGGCGTGACGTCATCGATATGGGATGGGACGCCATTTACATGGGGGTGACGTCATTGACCGGGGGGTGACGTCATTGACCGGGGGGTGACGTCATTGCCAGGGAGTGGGACACTGACACAAGGTGTGACGTCATCGAGCAGGGGGTGACGTCACTGATGTGGGAGGGAGCATCCCTGCCACGGGGTGGGGCGTCACTGGTGCGGGATGTGACGTCACTGCTGTGGGATGTGACGTCATCGTGATGGGGAGGGGACCTCATTGCTTGGGGACACGCGGGGACGTGACATCAGCACCGTGGGGGCGTGACGTCATTGCCACCGGATGTGACATCATCACCGCAGGGAGGTGGCGGCAGGGACGTGGGGACACGCGGGGACGTGACGTCATTATCATAGGGACATGACATCAGCGCCACAGGGGCGTGACATCATCACCGCGGGGGCACGGTGTCACCACCCTCGGGTCACGTGGGGCCGTGACGTCATGACAGGGGAAGTGACGTCATCACCGCGGGGACGTGACATCACCACCGCGGGCACAAGGGGAAGTGACGTCACCACGGGGACGCCCTGAGACAGCGCCACCGGCACTGGGGCCGTGACGTCACAGCGATGACGTCACAGCGATGACATCACAGCCATGATGTCACAGTGATGACGTCACGGCAATGACATCACAGCCATGATGTCATAGCGATGACGTCACCGGTGTCCCCCCACCTCCCCAATAAAGGCCCCGGCACCGCCCCCGCCTCCGTCTGGGTCGGGGCCGCGCCACGCGCGGGGGGCACGGGGCGGGGGGTGCCTGGGGACAGCCAATGGCAGGCGGGGACACCCCGGGGACAGCCAATGGCAGCCAGCGATGCCCCCATGTCCCCCAGCGACCCCTAACGGCACCCCAGTGGTGCCCCAGTGACTCCCAATGGTGCCCCATGACCCCAAGGGCACCCCAGTGCCCCCAGTGACCCCCAGCGGCCCCCCAGTGACCCCCGCTGGCACCCCATGGCTCCCAGCGACCCCCAGGGACACCCCAGTGACCCCAAGGGCTCCCAGTGACACCCAGTGGCGCCCCATGGTGCTCAGGAACCCCCAGTGGTGCCCCGTGATCCCCCAGTGACACCCCCATGACACCCAGTGACCCCCCCAATGATGCCCCAATGACACCCAACCAGCCCCAATGACTCCCAATGACACCCAATGACCCCCCAGTGACACCCAATGGCCGCCCAATGACCCCCAATGACCCCCAACCAGCCCCAATGACACCCAATGACCTCCCAGTGACACCCAACGAGCCCCAATGACACCCAATGACCTCCAACCAGCCCCAATGACCCCCCAGTGACACCCAATGGCCACCCAATGACTCCCAATGACCCCCAATGACCCCCAACCAGCCCCAATGACACCCAATGACCCCCCAGTGACACCCAACCAGCCCCAATGACCCCCCAATGACACCCAATGACCCCCAACCAGCCCCAATGACACCCAATGACTCCCAATGACCCCCCAATGAACCCCAACAAGCCCCAATGACCCCCAGTTGACTCCCAATGAAGCCCAACGAGCCCCAACAAACCCCCAGTGACACCCCAGTGACTCCCAATGAGCCCCAACGACACCCAGTGACCCCCAACCAGCCCCAGTGACACCCAATGACCCCCCAGTGACACCCAATGGCCCCCCAACGAACCCCAACCAGCCCCAATGACCCCCAATGACCCCCAGTGACACCCAACCAGCCCCAATGACACCACCAATGACACCCAATGACTCCCAGTGACACCCAACCAGCCCCAATGACCCCCCAATGACACCCAATGACACCCAATGACTCCCAATGACCCCCAACCAGCTCCAAAGACCCCCCAGTGACCCCCCCCAGTGACCCCCCCGCACCCCCCCGGCGGCACTCACGGCGCGCAGCGTGATGAGCAGGCGCCCGTAGGAGAAGACGATGATGGCGAGGGGCACGCCGAAGCAGAAGCAGAAGAGGAAGAGGACGTAGGACTCGTTGTTCCACTTGTTGCCCGTCGTGTACCAGTCGGGGCCGCACGAGCACTGCAGCCCCTCGGGGATGTACCTGGGGGCGGCGACGGCCACGCTGGCACCGGCCCTGCGCCCCCCACCCCCGCGGTGCCCCCCCTCCCCCCCCAGCCGGCCCCCACCTGCTCCAGCCGAAGAGCGGCGGCGCCGAGGCCACCAGCCCCAGCACCCAGGTGGCCGCGCAGCCCAGCACCGCGTGGCTGCCCCGGAAGGTGAAGTTGCCCAGGGGCTTGCAGATCACCAGGAAGCGCTCGAAGGCCACCACCGCCAGCGACCACAGGCTCACCATGCCTGCGGGCGGCACCGCGTCCTCCTGTGCCCGCGGCCCCGCGGCCCCATGGCCCCACGGCCCCATATCCCTGTGTCCCCGTGGCCCCATATCCCTACGTCCCCATGGCCCCGTAACCCTGTGTCCCCATGGCCCTATACCCATATGTCCCTGTGGCCCTATATCCATATGTCCCCACGGCCCCATATCCCTGTGGCCCTGTGGCCCTATATCCCTACGTCCCCATGGCCCCATATTCCTGTGTCCCCATGGCCCCATGTCCACGTCCCCCTGTCCCCAGTAGTCTCTGCATCCCCACGTCCCCACGCGCTGGTGTCCCCCGTGCCCCACATCCACACGGACCCAACGTCCCCACGCCCAACGTCCCCACACCCCCAAATTCCCCATGTCCTGATGTCCCCACACCCCGTGTCCCCACACCCCCAACGTCCCCACATCCCAACGTCCCCACATCCCCATGTCCCACACACCCAACACCCGATGTCCCCACGTCCCCACGTCCCCGCATCCATCCCAACGTCCCCGCATCCCCATGTCCCCGCGTTCTGCACACCCAGTGCCCCATGTCCCAACGTCCCCTTGTCCCCGCGTCCCAATGTCCCTGTGTCCCAATGTCCATCCCAATGTCCCTGCATCCCACACGCCCAATGTCCCAATGTCCCCATGTCCCAATGTCTGTCTCAATGTCCCCATGTCCCCGTGTCCCAATGTCCCCATGTCCAATGTCCCCACGTCCCCACGTCCCAATGCTCCATGTCCCAATGTCCCCACGTCCCACAAACCCAATGCCCCATGTCGCCACGTCCCAACGTCCCCATGTCCCAATGTCCCTGCATCCCAATGTCCCTGTGTCCCCACATCCCAACATCCCCGTGTCCCAACCTCCCTGCATCCAAATGTCCCAACCTCCCTGCGTCCCAGTGCCCCATGTCCCAATGTCCCTACATCCCAACGTCCCCGCGTCCCACGTACCCAATGCCCCACATCCCAATGTCACTGCATCCCAATGTCACCGCATCCCAACGTCCCCGTGTCTAACATCCCTGCGTCCCCACGTCCCAATGCCCTGTGTCCCAACGTCCCCGCGTCCCACACACCCAATGCCCCACGTCCCCGTGTCCCACATCCCCGTGTCCCAACGTCCCTGCACCCCAATGTCCCCGTGTCCCAATGTCCCCACGTCCCAACTCCCTCTGTCCCCGTGGCCCAGTGTCCCCGCACCCCAATGTCCCCGCGTCCCCACATCCCCGTGTCCCAACGTCCCCACATCCCAACGCCCTGTGTCCCCGTGTCCCAATGTCCCCGTGTCCCAACGTCCCCGCACCCCAACGTCCCTGTGTCCCAACGCCCTGCGTCCCAACGCCCTGCGTCCCTGCACCCCGACGTCCCCACGTCCCCGCGCCCCCCGCTACCTCCCAGGGTGGCGGCGAAGCCCTCGATCTTGCAGGCGGTGGGCCCCAGGGCGAAGTACATCTGGGAGAAGCTGTAGAAGGCGGTGGTGGAGCCGACGCAGATGACGAGGAGGTTGGAGACCGCCAGGTTGACCAGGATGTAGTTGAGGTGCGAGCGGAGCTTCTTGTACTTGGCGGTGCAGAAGATGGTGAGGCTGTTGATGGGCACCCCCAGCGCGATCAGCACGAACATGAACACCGACATCCCCCGGAAGACCCCCGGGCTGCCCAGGTGGGTCTGCGGCACCAGGAAGGGGCTGAGCGCCGTCAGGTTGGGCGCGTCCAGCGCCATCGGGATGTAGAAGTCCTCCGGGAGCTCGTCCCGCGCCGGCTGCGGCTGGCGCATGGCGGGGAGCGGGAGCGGGACGCGGGGAACGGGGGTGAAGACGGTGGGTGAGGATGAAGGCAGCGGGTGGGGGGTGAGGAAGACCAGTGGGGATGAAGGCTATGGATGGGGATGAAGACAACGGGTGGGGATGAAGACAACGGGTGGGGATGAAGACAGTGGTTGGGAATGAAGACGCAACAAATGGGGATGAAGACAACGGGCGGGGATGAAGACGAGCGGTAGGGATGAAGACTGCGGATCGGGATGAAGAGAACGGGGAGCGATGAAGACAATGGTTGGGGATGAAGAAGACCAGTGGGGATGAAGACAATGGGTAGGGATGAAGACAACGGTTGGGGATGAAGCCGACCGGTAGGGATGAAGACTGCAGATCGGGATGAAGACAACGGGGAGCGATGAAGACGCAGCAAATGGGGATGAAGACAAGGGTTGGGTTGAAGGCTACGGCTGGGGTTGAAGAAGACCGGTAGGGATGAAGACTGTGGATGGGGACGAAGACAATGGAGGGGGACGAAGACAACGGAGGGGAACGAAGACAACGGTTAGGGTTGAAGAAGACCGGTAGGGATGAAGACTATGGTTGGGGATGAAGGCGCACCAAATGGGGACGAAGACAACAGACGAGGATGAAGACAACGGTTGAGGAGGAAGACAACGGGTAGGGACGAGGACGCAACAAACTGGGATGAAGACAACGGACAGGGACGGAGGCAGCGGCGCGGGATGGAGGCGCAACGAAGGGCGATGAAGACAACGGGCGGGGACGAAGACGCGCGGTAAGGACGAAGCCCACGGGTGGGGACGAGGCCGCCCCAACGGGGGACGAAGGCGACGGCCGGGGACGAAGACCCCGCGGGTGGGCGGGCGGGGGGCCGGCGCGGGGCCCTTTATAGGGTGGGGGCCGGGGGGGGCGGGGGGGCGGGGGCCGGGCCCCCCCCCGGGGCTGAGCCCGCGGCCAAGCGGGGCTGAGCCGGGCTGAGCCGCCGCCGCGCCGGCCAAGCCGGGCTGAGCCGCCCCAAAGCCGCTTTGGGGGCTCCTAATCGCGCCCCAGCCCCGATTAGCGCCTGCTTGGGGGGGCGGGGGGGGCACCGGCCCCCCCCCCACACCCTCCCCGACCCCCCCCCCACCCCCAAATTGCCCCCAATCCCCTTTAATAGCCCCGTTCCCACCCGCACCCCACAATTCCTCCAGCGCCCCCCAAAATCCCGCTGCGGACCCCGAATTGTCCCAGTGCCGCCTGCGCCCCGAGGCCCCCTCCTGGCCCCCCCATTTTCCTCCCACGCCCCCAAATTCTGCCAAAACTCCCCCCCCGTGAACCCAAATCCCCCCAACTCCCCCCGTACCCCAAATCCCCCCATTTTCCCCCCAAACCACTCCAGACCCCCCCAAATCCCATTAACCCCCTGCACCCCAAATCCCCCCAGTTCCCCCCGTACCCCAAATCCCCCCATTTTCTCCCCAAACCACTCCAGACCCCCCCAAATCCCATTAACCCCCTGCACCCCAAATCCCCCCAAGTACCCCCCGCACCCCAAATCCCCCCAATTACCCCCCGCACCCCAAACCCCCCCCGCACCCCAAATTCCCCCCCCACCCCAAATCCCCCCATTAACCTCCACACCCCAAATCCCGCCCTTTTCCCCCAAAACCACTCCAGACCCCCCCCCAATCCCATTACCCCTCCCCCCGCACCCCAAATCCCCCCCACCCCAAATCCCCCCCACAACCCCAAAATCCCCCCATTTCTCCCCAACCCCCCCCCCAGACCCCCCCGTTGCCCCCCCAGGACTACACCTCCCGGCCTGCCCCGCGTCCCCCCCCCCCCGGTTGGGCCGAGCCCCCCCTAATCTCGTTAGCGGCCGGGTGTTAACGAGGCCGATCCGGGGGGATTAGGGCTAAATCGGGACCGGAGCTGAGCGATTACGGGGTGGGGGGCGCGGGACCCCCGGGGGGGGGCGAGGGGACGTCAGCGGGGGGGGGGGCAGAGGGTGGCAGCTGCTGGGGGGGGAATGGGGGGGCTGCGGGACCCATAAACCCCCGTGGGGGGGTCCCGGTGCCTATAAAGGTCTTGTGGGGGGGGTCCTGGTGCCCCTAAAGGTCTCATGGGGGGGTCCCGGTGACCCTAAAGCCCCCGAGGGTGGGTCCCGGTGCCCCTAAAGGCCCCGTGGGGGGGTCCTGGTGACCCTAAAGGCCCTGTGGGGGGGTCCCGGTGACCCTAAAGGCCCTGTGGGGGGGTCCCAGAGCCCCTAAAACCCCCATGGGGGGTCCCGGTGCCCCTAAAGCCCCCGAGGGGGGGTCCCGGTGATCCTAAAGCCCCCGTGGGGGGGTCCCGGTGACCCTAAAGGCCCCGTGGGGGGGTCCCGGTGCCCGTGGGGGGGGTCCCGGTGCCCCCAAAGCCCCCCCAGAGCCCCCTCGGTGCCCATAAAGCCCCTGTGGGGGTTCCGGGTGCCCGTGGGGTGGTCCCGGTGCCCACTCAGACCCCACAGGGGGGTCCCGGTGCCCCCAACCCCCTCCCAGAGCCCCCCCCGGTGACCCTAAAGGCCCCTTGGGGGACCTGGTGACCCTAAGGGACCCGTGTGGGGGTTCTGGTGACCCTAAAGCCCCCACGGGGGGGGTCCCGGTGACCCTTGGGGTCATCCTAGCGCCCCTAAAGGCCCCGTGGGGGGGTCCTGGTGACCCTAAAGGTTCCGTGGGGGAGTCCCGGTGCCCCTAAGAGCCCCGTGGGGGGGTTCCAGTGACCCTAAGAGCCCCCATGGGTGTGTCCCAGTGACCCTAAAGCCCCCAGGGGGGGTTCCGGTGACCCTTGGGGTCATCCTAGCACCCCTAACGGCCTTGTGGGGGGGTCCCAGTGCCCCTAAAGCCCCCGGGGGGGGTCCCGGTGCCCCTAAAGGCCCCGTGGGGGGGTTCTGGTGACCCTAAGAGCCCCGTGGGGGGGTCCCGGTGCCCCTAAAGCCCCCGAGGGGGGGTCCCGGTGCCCCTAAAGGCCCCGTGGGGGGGTCCCGGTGCCCCTAAAGGCCCCGTGGGGGGGTCCCGGTGCCCCTAAAGGCCCCGTGGGGGGGTCCTGGTGACCCTAAGAGCCCTGTGGGGGGGTTCCAGTGACCCTAAGAGCCCCCATGGGTGTGTCCCAGTGACGCTAAAGGCCTCGTAGGGGGGTCCCGGTGCCCCTAAAGCCCCCGTGAGGGTGTCCCGGTGACCCTTGGGGTCATCCTAGCGCCCCTAAATCCCCCGTGGGGGGGTCCCGGTGCCCCTAAAACCCCCGTGGGGGGGTCCCAGTGACCCTTGGGGTCATCCTAGCACCCCTAACGGCCTTGTGGGGGGGTCCCAGTGACCCTAAAGCCCCCCGGGGGGGGTCCCGGTGTCCCTAAAGGCTCCGTGAGGGGGTCCTGGTGACCCTAAGAGCGCCGTGGGGGGGTCCCGGTGCCCCTAAAGCCCCCGTGGGGGGGTCCCGGTGCCCCTAAAGGCCCCGTGGGGGGGTCCTGGTGACCCTAAGAGCCCTGTGGAGGGGTCCTGGTGACCCTTGGGGTCACCCTAGCGTCCCTAAAGCCCCTGGGGGGGGGTCCCGGTGCCCCTAAAGCCCTCGGGGGGGGGGTCCCGGTGACCCTTGGGGGTCATCCCAGCGCCCCTAAAGTCCCCGTGGGGGGGTCCCGGTGCCCCTAAAGCCCCCGAGGGGGGGTCCCGGTGCCCCTAAAAGCCCCGTGGGGGGGTCCCGGTGCCCCTAAAGCCCCCGAGGGGGGGTCCCGGTGCCCCTAAAGCCCCCGAGGGGGGGTCCCGGTGCCCCTAAGAGCCCCGTGGGGGGGTCCCGGTGACCCTTGGGGTCATCCTAGCGCCCCTAAAGGCCCCGTGGGGGGTCCCGGTGCCTCTAAAGTCCCTGTGGGGGGGGTCCCAGTGCCCCTAAAGCCCCCGAGGGGGGGTCCCGGTGACCCTTGGGGTCATCCTAGCGCCCCTAAAGGCCCCGTGAGGGGTCCTGGTGACCCTAAGAGCCCCGTGGGGGGGTCCCGGTGACCCTTGGGGTCATCCCAACGCCCCTAAAGCCCCTGAGGGGGGGTCCCGGTGCCCCTAAAGGCCCCGCGGGGGGGTCCCGGTGCCCCCGACCTCCCCCCAAAGCCCCCCCCGGTGCCCCTAAACGCCCCGCGGGGGGGTCCCGGTGCCCCCAGAGCCCCCCCCGAGCCCCCGTTAACGCCCCCCGGCCCCCCCCGGTTCCCCCTCGCCCCCCTCGGGGGGTTCCCAGAGCCCCCCCGGGCCCGTCCCGGTGCCCCCCCCCCCGCCCCCCGGTGCTGCGGGGCGTGGCCCGGGGGGGGGCGTGGCCCGGCCGGGGGGGGGGGCGTGTCCCGGCGGCCGTTGCGGCCGTTAAATTTCAAACCCGGCCCAGCCCCGCAGGGAGCGCGGCGCGCTGCCCCCTCCCCCCTCCCCTCCCCGCGGGGGCCGCGACGGGCGTCGCCGCCGCCCAATGGGAGCGCCGCGTCCCGGCCGCCGGCCAATCGCCCGCCGCGCGCGCTCCGCCGGCCCCGCCCCCCCGGCGGCGGGGTGGGGGGTGGGGGGGGGGCGCCGTAACTGACAGCGCTTCCCGCCAATTCCAACGGCCGCCGCCGCCGCGCGGGCCCCGCCCACGGGGGGCGCCCCGCCGGCCAATCGCCGCGCGGCGCCGCCTTGAGCGACGCGCCGCGGGGCCAATCGGCGCGCGGCGGGGGGGGGGGGGCCCGCTCCGGGTTTCCTCCTCGGCTCGGTTCGGGCCCCCC
>NW_027663576.1:0-23288 GCF_964034855.1 Anser brachyrhynchus | reverse complement strand
GGGAGATTGGGGGGATTGGGGATGTTGGGGAGGATTGGGGGGATTGGGGAGGATTGGGGGGAATGGGGATATTGGGGGGGATTGGGGGGGATTGGGGGGATTGGGGGACGTGGGGGGGGTTGAGAGATGTGGGGGGGATTGGGGACATGGGGGGGATTGGGAGGATGGGGATATTGGGGGGGGATTGGGGGGATTGGGGGAGATTGGGGAGGATTGGGGGGATTGGGGGGAATGGGGATATTGGGGGGGATTGGGGAGGATTGGGGGGAATGAGGATGTTGGGGGGGATTGGGGGGGATTGGTAGACGTGGGGGGGGTTGGGGGATGTGGGGGGGATTGGGGGGGATTGGGGAGGATTGGGGGGGATGGGGGGGGGAATGGGGATATTGGGGTGGATTGGGGGGGATTGGGGACATGGGGGGGGATTGGGGCCGTGGGGCCATGGGGGGGACACGGGGGTGCAGGGATGCGTGGTGTGCATTGGGGCAGGTGGGGAGGCGCGGGGCCATTTGGGGCCATTTGGGGCCATTTGGGGCCATTTGGGGCCATCGCCCCTGCTCTGGTGGCCCCTTGGGGACACGGGGGGGGGGGGGGACGCAGGTGGTGACGGGGCCGTGCCCCCCCCCCCAGGTTCCTGCTGTCGGAGCCGCAGCGGCGGCTCTTCGAGAAGCTGGTGCTGTACTGCGACAAGTCGGCCAACCTCATCCCCGTCTCCTTCGTCCTCGGTCAGAGCCCCCCCGGGACCCCCCCCCCCGGTGTCCCCAGGGACCCCCCGGGACCCCCCGGCCCCTCCCTGTGTCCCCAGTGCCCCCTGTGCCTCTCCTCAGCACCTCCAGTCCCTCCCAGTGCCTCTTCCCAGCCCCTCCCAGTGCGCCCAGTAACCCCAGTGCTCCTTCCCAGTGCCCCCAATCCCTCCCAGTGTGCCCAGTATCCCCAGTGCTCCCTCCCCTGCTCCCTCCTCATGCCTCCAGCCCCTCCCAGTTCTTCCAATGCCCCCAGTATCCCCAGTGCCCCATCCGATTGTCCCCAGTATCCCCAGTGCCCCTTCCCAGTCCCCCCTCCCCGCACCCCCAGGCCTTCTGGGTGCTCCCAGTGTCCCCAGTATCCGCAGTGCTCCTTCCCAGTGCTCCTAATCCCTCCCAGTGCCCCCAGTATCCCCAGCACCCCCTCCCCTGCTCCCTCTCCTTGCCCCCAGCCCCTCTGGGTGCTCCCAGCACCCCCAGTATCCCCAATACCCCCCCCCCTCCCCTAGCCCCCAGTCCCTCAGGGTTGCTCCCAGTGCCCCCAGTATCCCCAGCACCCCCCTCCCCTGCTCCCTCCCCTTGCCCTCAGCCCCTCCAGGTGCTCCCAGCACCCCCAGTATCCCCAGTACCCACCCCCTCCCCTTGCCCCCAGCCCCTCAGGGTTGCTCCCAGTACCCCCAGCACCCCCTCCCCTACTCCCTCCCCTTGCCCCCAGTCCCTCCCGGTTCTCCCAGCGCCCCCAGTATCCCCAATACCCCCCCCTTGCCCCCAGCCCCTCAGGGTTGCTCCCAGTGCCCCCAGTATCCCCAGCACCCCCTCCCCTACTCCCTCCCCTTGTCCCCAGCCCCTCCGGGTGCTCCCAGTGCCCCCTCCCCTTGCCCCCAGCCCCTCCGAGTGCTCCCAGCACCCCCAGTATCCCCAATACCCCTTGCCCCCAGCCCCTCCCGGTTCTCCCGGCGCCCCCCCCCCCCAGTGCATCCCAGTCCCGCAGGTTTCTACGTGGCGCTGGTGCTGGAGCGCTGGTGGGGGCAGTTCCGCAGCGTGCCGGCGCCCGACGGGCTGATGGTGGCCGTGGCGGGCAGCGTGCACGGGGCGGACGCGCGGGGCCGCATCCTGCGCCGCACGCTGATGCGCTACGGCAGCCTGGCCGCCCTGCTGGTGCTGCGCGCCGTCAGCACCGCCGTCTACAAGCGCTTCCCCACCACCGACCACCTGGTCGAGGCCGGTGCGTGCCCGCCGTGACGTCACCGGGGGGGGGGGGGGGGGTGACGTCAGTGGGGTTGGGGGTGACGTCATTGGGAAGGGGGTGTGGCCTCAGGGGGAGGGGTGTGATGTCATTGGGGGGTGTGATGTCATTGGAGGGTATGATGTCATTTGGGGGGGTGTGATGTCATTGGGAGGGGTGTGATGTCATTTGGGGGGTGTGATGTCATTGGGAGGGGGTGTGATGTCATTTGGGGGGTGTGATGTCATTGGGAGGGGTGTGATGTCATTTGGGGGGTGTGATGTCATTGGGAGGGGTGTGATGGCATTGGGAGGGGTGTGACATCATTTGGGGGGGTGTGACATCATTTGGGGGTGTGGCATCATTGGGAGGGGTGTGACATCATTTGGGGGGTATGATGTCATTTTGGGGGGTGTGATGTCATTGGGGGGTATGATGTCATTGGGGGGGTGTGATGTCATTGGGAGGGGTGTGACATCATTTGGGGGTGATGTCATTTGGGGGTGTGTGACATCATTGGGGGTGTGACATCATTGGGGGGGTGTGATGTCATTTGGGGGTGTGTGATGTCATTTGGGGGGGTGATGTCATTTGGGGGGGTGTGACGTCAGCAAAGGGGCGGCGAGGGGCTGGCGGGGTCGTGGCGGGGACGCCCACAGGGGGGTGGCGGCATCGTCCTGGGGGTGGTGATGTCATCACGGGGTGGTGATGTCATCACGGGGGTGGTGAAGACGTCGTGGGGGTGCTGATGATGACATCACGGGGGTGGTGATGTCATCATCGGTGACAGGCTCCTGGCACCACCAAGAGACGTGGAGATGTCCAGGGAGGGGAAGGGGGGGACAGTGACATCATTCTGGGACCCATGACATCATGGAGGGGGTGATGACATCACGGAGGGCACCCCACAGCAGCGGGGGCCATCGGGACCCCCCCAACACTCACAGGATGGGGTTGGGGGGGGGCACGGGACACACCGCGATGTCACCAGCTGCCAGGCCAGCAGCGTGACGTCACGGGGCGGCGGGTGACGTCACGGGTGACGTCACCCAGCGCCCCCGCAGGGGTTCCTGACGCGGGAGGAGCGGCGGCGCCTGGAGGGGCTGCGCTCGCCCTACAACAAGTTCTGGGTGCCCTGCGCCTGGTTCGGGGCGCTGGCGGGGCAGGCGCGGCGCGAGGGGCGGGTGCGCGACGACTGCGCCCTGAAGCTGCTCATGGAGGTGACCCCCCCCCCAACCCAAAAAGCCCCCCCCCGGGGACCCCCAGCACCCCCCAAGCCCCCTGTCGTGCCCCACCCCCCCCCGGCAGGCCCGGCAGGAGCTGAACCGCTTCAGGGCGAAGTGCAGCCTCCTCTTCCACTACGACTGGATCAGCGTCCCCCTGGTCTACACCCAGGTGGGCGCGGGGGGGGCGCGGGGGGGACAGGGGGGGTGTGGAGGGGGATGGGGGGGACACGGGGACACCGCAGGACACGGGGGGACACGGGGATGGAGGCCACGGGGATGGGGGGACATGGATGGGGATGGAGGGACGTGGGGGGACATGAGGGGACACAACAGGACACGGGGAGACACGGGGATGGGGGGACATGGATGGGGATGGAGGGACGGGGGGGGACACCGATGGGGATGGGGGGACACAAGGGGACACCAGGTGACGTGGGGATGGAGGGACACGGGGGGGACACGAGGGGACACCGTAGGACTTGGGGTGACACAGGGATGGGGGGACATGGACAGGGTTGGAGGGACATGGAGGGGACATGGGGGGACATGGACAGGGATGTAGGGACACGGGGGGACACCGCAGGACATGGGGGGACATAGGGGGACATGGGATGGGGGGACATGGATGGGGATGGAGGGACATGGGGGGACATGGGGGGACACTGTAGGACGGGGGGGGACATGAAGGGACACCATAGGACTTGGGGTGACACAGGGATGGGGGGACATGGACAGGGTTGGAGGGACACGGAGGGGACACGAGGAGACACTGCAGGACACAGGGGGACATGGGGATGGGGGGACATGGGGGGGGCACAAGGGGACACCGGAGGACACAGGGGGACACAAGGGGACACCATAGGACAGGAGGGGACACGAGGGGACGCTACAAGACACAGGGTGACATGGACGGGGACGGAGGGACATGGGGAGACACAAGGGGACACCGCAGGACACGGGGGTACATGGGGATGGGGGAACATGGGGGGACACAGGGGGACATGGGGGGGACACAGGGGGACATGGGGATGGGGGGACGTGGACGGGGATGTAGGGACACGGGGGGACACGAGGGGACACCACAGGACACGGGGGACACCAACCCCCAGGGGACGCGGCCGGCTGTGGCGGTACGGGGGCAGGGTCGGGGGGTCCGGGAGGGGCCCGGGGGTGACGCGGGGGGGGGTCCCCGGTGGGTGGCCGTCCCCCGCAGGTGGTGACCATCGCGGTGTACACCTTCTTCGTCACCTGCCTGATCGGGCGGCAGTTCCTGGACCCGGCGCAGGGCTACGCGGGGCACGAGCTGGACCTGGGGGTGCCGGTGTTCACCCTGCTCCAGTTCTTCTTCTATGTCGGCTGGCTCAAGGTGGGGGGGGGGACACACCACACGGGGGGGGGGACACACACACACGGGGGGGGGACACACACACACGGGGGGGGACACGGTGCCACCCAGGGGACCCAACCCCGGGACGCGTGGCCGCAGGTGGCCGAGCAGCTCATCAACCCCTTCGGGGAGGACGACGACGACTTCGAGACCAACACGCTCATCGACCGCAACTTCCAGGTACGTGGGGGGGGGGAGCACAAAAAAAATAAAGGGGGGGGCGTTGGGGCCGTGGGACCCCCGTTTTGGGGCCGGGGGGGACACGGTGGCGGCCCGCAGGTGTCGATGCTGGCGGTGGACGAGCTGTACGGGGACGTGCCGGCGCCGGAGCGCGATCGCTACTGGGGCAGCGCCAGCCCCCGCGCCCCCTACACCGCCGCCACCGCCGCCCTGCGCCTGCCCGGCTTCCGCGGCTCGGCCTTCGACGTCGTGTGAGTGGGGCCCCCCCCCCCAAAAAAAATGACCCCCCCCCCCCAAAATAACTGATCCCCCCCAACCCCGGGATCCCCCAGGGAGCCATCCTGCGGGGCTCAGAGACCCCCAAGGGAGCCCCAAGGAGCCCCCCCTGGAGCACCAAACGGCCCCACAAAGCCCCGGTGGCCTCCAGACCCCCCCAAAAAAAATTTCAGGGACCCACGACCCCCCCCCAGACACCCCAAAACGTCCCCTAGGAACCCTAAAGGTGCACTCCAGCCCCCCCCCCCAGACCCCAAATTTCCCCCCTGGGACCCCAAACCCCACCCCCGGACCCCAAATCCCACCCCCGGACTCCAAATCCCAACCGAGACCCCAACCCCCCCCCCCCCCCCGGGACCCCAAATCCCCCCCAGGGACCCCAAACTCCCCCCGGGACCCCCCCAGCCTCATCTGGGGGTGCCCCTAAGGCAACGGGGGTGGTGGTTTTGGGGTGCCCCCACGGTGGGGGGGGCGTTTTGGGGTGACCCCCGCCTCCCGCAGGCTGACCAAGGAGGAGATGCAGTTCCAGCCCCTGGACGATATCGGGGACCCCCCCGAGCCCCCCCCGCAGCCCCCCACCGGGGGGGACGCAGACAGCCTGGGGGGGGACACGGCCGTGCTCCTGGGGGACTGCCCCCCCCCCGGCTGGCTCCTGCGCCCTGGCGACAACATGGTTTAGGGGAGGGGGCACCCCCAAACGGTGCCCCCCCCCCACCCCCCCCGACGTGACTCAACCCTATACGAGCCCCTGGAGAATCCCCCACCCCCCTGCAGGAATAAACCCCCCCAGGCCCTGAGGCTTGTGGCTTTATTCAAACAGGGGGGTGGGGGCTGAGGGGGGGGGTACAGGACCCCCCCCAAAACCCCTGGGGGAAAAGGGTTACAAAAATAGAAGTGCTAAAAGCCCCCCCCCAAAAGAGGGGGGGGGGCGAGGTCCAGGCCCCCCCAAATTGTCACAGCGGGGGCCCAGAGCCTGAAACGGGACCAGCCCGAAGGGGGGGGGGGGGGGCCCCCCCCCGTGTCCCCCCCCTCTCCAAGAAGGAGGTGACCCCGGGGGGGGGGGGGGTCAGCGGTTGGGGGGGGCGGCCGTGGGGGGGCCGCGCGCGGCGGGCGATGGTGGCCAAGCGCTGCTGGGCCAGGAAGGAGTGAGCCCCCCCCGGGGGGGGGGCGGCGCCCGGGGCCCCCTCCTCGCTCACACGCTGCTGCAGCGCCAGGCCCTGGGGGGGGGGGGGGCACACACAGGGTGGGGGGGGGCACACACAGGGTGAGGGGGGGGGCACCCACAGGGCCCGAGACCCCCCCCCAAAATGAACATTGTACCCCCGTTAACCTGCACCACCACCGCCTGTAGCCCCCCAGTAACCCCCCCCGGTAGCCCCCCCCGATTTATATTTGCCCCCCCAGGGCTATCTTCTCGCCCCCCCCCAGGGCTATCTTCTCGCCCCCCCTCAGGGTCTCTTTGCCCCCCCCCCAGTGTATTTGCCCCCCGCCCAGGGGTATCTTCACACCCCCCAGGGGTCTCTTTGCCCCCCCCCGATTTATATTTGCCCCCCCCGGGGTATTTTCACCCCCCCCAGGGGTCTCTTTGTCCCCCCCCCCCGGTCTCTTTGCCCCCCCAGGAGTCTCTTTGCCCCCCCGGGGGTATTTTCACCCCCCCAGGAGTCTCTTTGCCCCCCCCAGGGGTATTTTCGCCCCCCCCCCAGGGGTATTTTCGCCCCCCCCCCCAGGGGTCTCTTCGCCCCCCCCCCCCCCGGTCTCTTTGCCCCCCCAGGGGTATTTTCACCCCCCCCCCCAGGGGTCTCTTCGCCCCCCCCCCGCTCACCATGTTGTACCAGGCGGTGACCAGCAGCCGCTCCTCCCGCTCCCGCTGCGCCCCGGCTCCGCTCGTAGTCGTTCTGGAGGGGGGGGAGGGGCAACGGGACGGTGGGGGGGTTAAGCTGGAGCTGCCCCCCCCCTCCAGCCCCCCCCCAAGCCCCCCCCTCACCTCCAGGTGCCGGATCAGGGCGTCCTTCTCCTGCAGCTGGTTGCGGAGGGCGCGCAGCACAGGGGCCGTGGGGGGGCTCAGCCGCTTCGGCTCCAGCGCCTGCATCACCTGGGGGGGGGGGGGGGGCACAAGGTGGGGGCCCCCCCTGAACCCCAACGTGGGGGGGGGGGAACGCAAACCCAAGGGACACCCCCAAACTGCCCCCCGCCCCCAAATACGAGACCCCAGGGAAGGATTTGGGGGTACGGAGGGGCTGTGAGAGGTCTCAGCCCCTCTCCGGGGGGTCCAAAAGGTTCTGGGAGGGGCCCCCCCCGGACCTGCTGGGGGGGGGGGGGGTCCCAGCACACCCCCCCCCTCCGCCCCGTACCATGCGAGCCCGCTCAGCCTGCTGCCGGCAGCGCTGCTCCATGGCCTGCAGCGCCTCGTCCCGCTGCCGCAGGCTGCGCTGCAGCTCCTCGATGCGCCGTGCTGCTGGGGGGGGGGGGGGGCAAGAAATAGGTGGGGGGGGCAAGTGGGGTGGGGGCGGGGGCCCAGAATTGCCCCCTCCCTCCCCAAACCCGCCCCGACCCCCGGCTTTTCAAGGGGAAACTGAGGCGCGGCTCGGCTCCCGCTGCCTCCTCCCCAGGGGGAACCCCATTTCCCCCCCCCCAGCCCCCCCAGTTTCCCCTCCCCAGCCCCCCCCCTGCGCCCCCCCCCCCCATACCGGTGCTGTCCCCGGGGGGCACCATCTCCTCCTCCTGCACTTCGTGAAGCTTCTCCCTGTGGGGGGGACACATTGGGGACATTGGGGACACGGTGCCCCATGGGGGTCCCAGCGTGCCCCCCCCATACTTACAGCGCCCCCCCATACTTACAGCGCCCCCCCCCATACTTACAGCTTCTCCAGGCTCTCCTCCAGTGCTCCCACCTGACAAGGGGACGAGGGATGAAGTGGGGGGGGCCCGCAGCACCCCCAAAACCCGGGGACCCCCCCCCAAAAACCTCGCTCACCTCCTTTCGGGGGGGGCCCTGCGCCGCCAGCAGCCCCGCGGCACTCACGGCCTCCAGCCTGGGGGCACGGGGGGGGGTCATTGAGGGGGGGCAATTGGGGACATGGAGGTGGGGGGGGCTGGACAAGGACCCCCTGTGCCCCCCCCTACCTGTAGCGGTCGGCGTCCCGCGGGCGCTGCTGGAGCTGGTCCCTGAGCCGCTGGTTCTCCTGCTGCAGCCGCGCCACCGTCTCCCTGGGGGGGGGGGCAGGAAAATTAGGGGGGGGGGGGACAGAAAAAAGGGGGAGAGGCAGGGCACCCACCTGAGGGGGTTGGGACCCCCCCCCGGCACCCACCTGAGCTCTGCGGGGAGGATTTCGGCCGCCAAGGTGCCCGCTGGGGCCGTGCCCCCGTCCAGCCCCGCATCTGGGGGAAGGGGGGGGGGAGACTCCTTAATTTTTTTGAGAGGGGAGGGGCTCAAGGTGACCCCCCCCCCCCAGCCCCAAACCGCCCCCAGGGGAACCTCTACGTGTCCCTGCCCCCCCTACCAGGGGCTCCTCAGCGTTTCCCCCTCCCAAATGAAAGAGGAGCAAAAAGACACCCCCCCCCCCCAAAAAAAAAACGGGGGGGGGAACAGCCCCGAGCCCCTTTACCGTGCCCCCCCCAGCCCCCTTAGCACCCCCCCCAGCCCATAGCAGCCCCCCCAGTTAGCTCTGTGCCTCCCTTTGCCCTCCCCAGCCAGCTGTGTGCCCCCCCACACCCCCCCCCAGCCCCAAGCTGCCCCCCCCGGCCCCCCCCCAGCCCCAAGCTGTCCCCCCCAGCCCCAAGCCACCCCCCCCGCACCCCCCCCCAGCCCCAAGCCACCCCCCCGCGCCCCCCCCAGCCCCGAGCCGCCCCCCCCGGCCCCCACCCACCTGCCTGCCGCAGGCAGCTCTGCTGCACCTGGGCGCAGCGCAGCTCCTCGTTGGCCTCGCGCAGGGCATCGCGCTCCTCCAGCAGCCGCTGGGGGGGGGGGCACGGGGGGGTCGGTTAGGGGCCGCGGGGGTCCTGGGGGGGTCACTTAGGGGCTGGGGGAGTTCCGGGGGGGGTCACTTAGGGGTCAGAGAGGGGGGTCACTTAGGGGTCAGAGGGGGGGTCACTTAGGGGCTGAGGGTTCCCGGGGGGGCACTTAAGGGCCAAGGGGGGGGGGGCAGGGGGGTCACTTAGGGGTCAGAGCGGGGGTCACTTAGGGGCCGGGGGAGTTCCGTGGGGGGGTCACTTAGCGGCCGGAGGGGGTCTTGGGGGGCGCTTAGGGGCCGGGAGGGGGTACTGGGGGGGGGGTCCCGGGGGGGCCGCACCTCCTTCTCCTGGCTGAGCGCCTCGAACCTCTCCCGCAGGCTCCTGCACTCGCGCTGCCACCGCTCCGCCTGCAGCGCCGCCGCGGCCTGCTGCCCGCTCAGCTCCTCCACCTGGGCGGGGCTTCCGCTGACCACGCCCACCCGGCCACGCCCCCTGCCCCGCCCACACCCACGGCCCCACCCCCCACAGCACCTGGCTGCCAGTCACCCACGGCTGCCCCCGCCCTCTGATCTAAGCCCCGCCCCCTCACCATTGTGCCCCCAAGCCCCGCCCCGGTATTAGCCCCGCCTACTTTCCTGTGGCCCCGCCCCCTCGCCCTGTAGCCACGCCCCCTGTGCCCAAAGCTTCACCTGTCTCCAGCTGTTCCCATTGGCCCCAAGCCCGCCCATTGGCCCCAAGCCCCGCCCCCTGTGCCCAAACCTCCACCTGTCTCCAGCTGTTCCCCCCGGCCCCCGGCCCCGCCCCCCGGCCCCCGGCCCCGCCCCCCGGCCCCAAGCCCCGCCCCCCCGGCCCCCAAGCCCGCCCCCCCGGCCCCAAGCCCCGCCCCCCCGGCCCCAAGCCCCGCCCCCCCCGGCCCCAAGCCCCGCCCCCCCGGCCCCAAGCCCCGCCCCCTTGGCCCCAAGCCCCGCCCCCCTTGGCCCCAAGCCCCGCCCCCCCGGCCCCAAGCCCCGCCCCCCGGCCCCAAGCCCCGCCCCCGGCCCCAAGCCCCGCCCCCCGGCCCCAAGCCCCGCCCCCCCGGCCCCAAGCCCCGCCCACCTGCCTGCGGGCTGCCTCCAGCTGCTCTCGCCCTGCCTGCGCCCGGCCCAGCTGCTGCTGCAGCGCGGCGGCCCTGCGGAGCTGCCCGGCGTGCCGCTCCTCCAGCGCCCGCACCCAGCGCCGCAGGGCCCCCGCCGCCGCCGCCCGGCCCCGGTACGCCGCCACCCGCTGCCTCCAGCCGGCCCGCGCGCGCCGACGACGCCCTGCGGGGCACGGGCACGGCTGGGAGCCCGGGGACGTGGCCGGGGTAGGGGTGGCAGGGGTGGCCCTGAGCACGTGGGGACACCCCCAGGATACGGGGCAGCAGGATTTGGGCACCCTGAGCACCTAGGGGACACCCCCAGGATACAGGACAAGGGTGGCAGGGTGCTCTGAACACTTGGGGACACCCCCAGGATATGGGGCAGGGGTGTCCAAGCACCCTGAGCACCTAGAGGACACCCCCAGGATATGGGGCAGGGGTGGCAGGGTGCCCTGAACACGTGGGGACACCCCCAGGATACGGGGCAGCAGGATTTGGGCACCCTGAGCACCTAGGGGACACCCCCAGGATATGGGACAGGAGTATTGGGGCACCCTGAGCAGCTAGGGGACACCCCCAGGATACGGGACAAGGGTGGCAGGGTGCCCTGAACACTTGGGGACACCCCCAGGATATGGGGCAGGGGTGTCCAAGCACCCTGAGCACCTAGGGGACACCCCCAGGATACGGGGCAGGGGTGGCAGGGTGCCCTGAACACTTGGGGACACCCCCAGGATACGGGGCAGCAGGATTTGGGCACCCTCAGCAGCTAGGGGACAACCCCAGGATATGGGGCAGGGGTGTCCAAGCACCTTGAGCACCAGGGGGACACCCCCAGGATATGGAGCAGTGACATCCAGGCACCCTGAGCACCTAGGGGATACCCCCAGGATATGGGGCAGGGGTGGCAGGGTGCCCTGAGCACCTAGGGGACACCCTCAGAATATGGGGCAGGAGTATTGGGGCACCCTGAGCACCTGGGGACACCCCCAGGATACGGGGCAGGGGTGGCAGGGTGCCCTGAACACTTGGGGACACCCCCAGGATACGGGGCAGCAGGATTTGGGCACCCTCAGCAGCTAGGGGACAACCCCAGGATATGGGGCAGTGACATCCAGGCACCCTGAGCACCTAGGGGATGCCCCCAGGATATGGGGCAGGGGTGGCAGGGTGCCCTGAGCACCAGGGGGACACCCCCAGGATATGGGACAGGAGTGGCAGGGTGCCCTGAGCACCTAGGGGGCACCCCCAAGATATGGAACAGCAGAATTTGGGCACCCTGAGCAGCTTAGGGGCACCCCCAGGGTATGGGGCAGGGGTGTCCAAGCACCCTGAGCACCTAGGGGACACCCCCAGGACATGGAGCAGTGCCACCCAAGCACCCTGAGCACCTAGGGGACACCCCCAGGACACGGAGCAGTGCCACCCAAGCACCCTGAGCACCTAGAAGACACCCCCAGGACGTGGGAACACCCCCAGGCCACCCAGAACCACCCCCTAGAGCTGGGGGCACAGCCACCCAGGCGCTCCGAGCCCCCACCTGGGGGCACCCCAACCCCGCAGGGTCCCCCCCCCCAGCCCCCGGCGCACCTCAGCACGTCCATCTCGTCGCGGAGAGCCCGAGCCTCCCCGGCCAGGGTGCTGAGCTCCTCCGCCCGCGCCTGCAGCCCGCGCGCCTCCCGCTCCAGCCGGCTGCAGCGCGCCCGCAGCTCCTCCTTCCCGCTCTCCAGCCTGCGGGGGGGGGGACACCGGGGGCCGGTTGGGGACCGAGACGGGCTGCCCCCCCCCAAGTCCCCCCCCCCGGGTCCCTACCGGTAGTTCTCCTCCTGCAGCTCCTCCACCTGCGCCTGCAGCAGCAGCAGCTTCTTGGAGGCAGCGCCGGCCGCGTCGGCCTCCAGCCGAGCCTTCTCGTCCCGCAGCAGCCGGTTCTCCTGCGCCAGGCTGCCCCGCTCCTCCAGCAGCGCCGCCACCTGCTCAGCACCGTCAGCACCCGGGTGGCCGGGCCCCCCCCAGGGCCCCCCCAAACAACCCCCCCCCCCCCCCCCGCGCCCCATATGCCCCCTCCCCGGCGCCCACCCGCCCCATACGGCTTCTGCTCAACCCTCATACGAGACAGCAGAGAAGCCACCAAGGCAAGGAATCAGCACCTCGGCTGCTCCTGGCTTAATTCCAGGGACTGAGGGGGGGGGCCAGGCAATATGGAGCCCCCCCAGGGACCCCCCAGCCCCCCTCCCCCCCCCATACGGCTTCTGCTCAACCCTCATACGAGACAGCAGAGAAGCCACTACAGCAAGGAATCAGCACCTTGGCTGCTCCCGGCTTAATTCCAGGGACTAAGGGGGGGGGGGCAGGCAATTGGGGGCCCCCACCGGGACACCCCCACACACCTGGGACCCCCCCTGGGCCCCCCCCGAGCCCCCCCACCTGCTGCTCCAGCTCGAGGCAGCGCTGCTGGGGCCCCGCGGCCTCCTCGGGCTCCTCGCTCAGGAAGTAATAGCGCCGTGACTGGGGGGGGGCAGAGAAAATGGGGGGGGCGTCAGTGCTGGGGGGGGGGGGGCCCTGACACCCCAAAACTGCCCCCGTCCTGTTCTGAGCCCCCCCAGCCTGGTTCTCCCCCATATTTGCACCCCCCCAAGTCCTCCCCCATATATCCGCCCCCCCCCCAGTACTCCCCCATGTATCCACTCCCCCCAGATCTCCCCCATAAATCCCCCCCCCCCCGGATCTCCCCCATAAATCCCCCCCCCCCCCGGATCTCCCCCATAAATCCCCCCCCCCCCGGATCTCCCCCATATTTCCCCCCCCCGCCCCCCCACCTGCGCATCGAAGCTCTCGTACGTCTCCACCGCCATCGTCTCCGCCGGCTCCTGATCCAAAAGCTGCCAAACCCAAACCCCAGAAGGGGGGGCTCAGAACCAGGGGGGGGGCGCACCCTGTGCCCCCCCCCACCCCCTTTTCTGCCCGCAGCCGCCCCGAGCCCCCCCCCCCCGGAGCCCCCCCACCTCCTGGATGGCCGTCATCACCCCGTGCTGCACCGCCTCCTCCAGGGTCATGATGCGCTGGATGTGCTCTGCGAGGGGAGGGGGGCAAGGGGGGGGTTATGGGGTGCACGGCGGCGGTTTGGGGGGGCTGCCCCCCCCCCCGTGCCCCACCCCCCCCCCAGGCCCCCACCTTCCCTCCTCTCGCAGCTCACGGCGCAGCCCAGCACCAGTCGCACCAGTTTGCCCAGTTGCTCGGGGTCGGCGCGCTGGGCCGCCAGCTCCACGTCGGGCACGTGCCGCTCGGCCACCGCTTGCCCCAGCACCTGAGGGGGGGGGCATTAATTTATTGGGGGGGGGGGTCAGGCCCATCCTAGGGACCCTCCCCCCCCTTAAAAAACCTGCCCCCCCCCCCCACTTACATCTTGCCAGTACTCCAGCACGCTCTGCAGCACCTTCTGCAGGTTGCTCGCCTGGGAAGGAGAAATGTGGGACCCCCCCACCCCAAAACGAGGCCCCCCCCCCACCCCAAAACGAGGCCCCCCCCCCCCCAAAACGAGCCCCCCCCCCCCCAAAACGAGGCCCCCTCCTCCCATTGCAGCGCTGTGTCAGGTCCCCCAAAACGGCCCTACCCTACCCAACTGAGCCCCCCCGCCAGATTGGGACCCCCAGGTCTGCCCACCGTAATCAGCCCCCCCCCCCGAACGCCCCCCCCCGCTGGGTCCCCCAAACTGTCCCCCCCCAATTGCCCCCCCCAACTGCCCCCCCCAAACTGTGCCCCCCCCCCCAAACCAGCCTCCTCCTCCACACCACCCCAAAATCCCCCCCCCCCAACACCAACCTCACCCCCCACTGGGGGGGGGCCCTGAGGCTGAGACACCCCCCCATGTCCCCCCCCCCAAAAAAATTGTGCCCCCCCCACCTTCGGCCGCCAGTCGTCCTCAGCACCGTCCCGGATGCGGCCCAGCCACGTCTCATTGAACCAGGAGGCGTCGCTGGGGGGGGGGGGGACGACGACACGGGGGGGGCCAAATTCAGGCCAACGCCCCCCCAAGGCCCCGGGGGGGTCCCCAAGGGTATTGGCACCCCCCCCCCCCGGAGCGCCCCCCCCCATACTCACATGCTGTGCAGGACGTGCGCGAGGGCCACGCCGCTGGCCAGGTCGCGGGGGGAGGCGCAGGGCGAGGGGGGGGCAAAGGTCTGCAGCTGGAAGGGGGGGGGCACAAAGGGGGGGGGGAGCTTGGCAACCCCCCCCCCCCGACCCCACTGAGGGCTGGGAACGGACAACAAGCGCCGCGGCCCCCATTCTGACCCCCCCCCTCCTTACAGACGGGGGGGTCCAACCCCTCCCCAGGGTTACGTGACCCCCCCAAAACTATCCGGGGGGGTTGGCAGGGGGCTTATACCCACATCAGCGCCCCCCCAAAGAGGGTATCCCCCCTCTGAAAGCTTGGGGGGCCCAAGGGAATGAAGTCGTGTCCCCCCCCCACCAAAATCCCCCCCCCTCCCAAATTACAGCCGGTCACGGCCCCCCCTCAGGCACTGGAGCGCAGAGCAAAGTGGGGGGGGACTTAAGGGGGGGGGGGGCACAGCCCCGGGGGGGGGGAGGGGGAACAGCTCGGGGGGGGGGCACAGCCCCAGGAACGGGGGCATAGACCTGGGGGGGGCTACGGCTCGGGGGGGGGGGGGGTCACAGCCCCGGGGGCGGTCACAGCTCGGGGGGGGGGGGAACTTGAAGGGGGGGGGCACAGCCCCGGGGGGGTGGGGCAGCCCCAGGGGGGTCACAGGGCCCGAAGGGGGGGATCAGAGGTCACCATCCGGGTCCCAACGGCCTCGGGGAGGGTCCCGGGGAGGGTCCCGGGGGGGTCCCGGCCCCCCCTTACCCAGGCGAGCAGCGCCCCGCAGGCGTCCGGCCCGTCCGGCCCCTCCGCCATGGCCGCCGGTCCGCCCGGGGCACCGAGGCGCGCCCAGAGCGGCCGCACCTGCAGGCCCCGCCCCCTCTGCTGACCCGCCCCTTTTATTGGCCACGCCCTCTTCATTGGCCACGCCCCCCGCCGCTCACCCGGGGCACCCAACCGCCACCAAGCGGCCGCACCTGCAGGCCCCGCCCCATGCAGACCACGCCCCCTGAAAGCCCCGCCCCTCCTGACGGCCCCGCCCCTCCTGACGGCCCCGCCCCCTGCCGGCCCCGCCCCCATTGCAGGCCCCGCCCCCCTGCAGTCCTCCGGGACCACCGAGACGAGGACCAGAGCGGCCCCGCCCCGCCGCCATCTTGAGGCGGTCGGGCCTGGGGGGGGGGTGTAGGCCTCAGCCGTGCCCCCGCCCCCTTCCCGCCGCCCCTCCCCCCCCCGCCCGGTACCGGCGGGTTCTCCCCCTCCCCCCCCAGCCGCTGACTCAGCGCCGTGTCACCGCGTGCCCCCCCCGGGCCGCCCCCGCCACGCCGGCCGCTCCCGCCTGGTGCGGCCGGGCCGGGCCCGCCCCGTCGGGGATGTGGGGGGGTAGGGAGGGGGGAGGAGGGGCGGGGCCTTACGGGATCCCGGGCCGGGATTGGTTGCGCCGCCCCGCTGACGTCAGCGGCGAACTCGGCGACTCGGGTTGCGTCATCAGCGGGAAGGGGGTGGGGGGGGGACGAGACCTGAGGGGACCCCGGCGGGGGGGGGGGGGGGGGGGCGGTGTCGCCATGGCAACACCGCCCCCCTCGCCCCCGCAGCGGCACTTCCGGTTCCGGGGCATGGGGGCCATGAAGCCCACCCCCTCCCAGTGGGATCCTGGAAACCCCCCCAGTGCTCCCAGTACGACCCTGCCCCTCCTCCCAGTGCTCCCAGTACAACCCTGGGCCCCCCCCAGTACTCCCAGTACAGCCCTGCTCGCCCCGTAGTGCTCCCAGTACAGGCCTGGGGACTCCCCCAGTGCTCCCAGTACAGCCCTGCCCCTCCTCCCAGTGCTCCCAGTACAACCCTGGGCCCCCCCCAGTACTCCCAGTACGGCCCTGTTCCCCCCCCAGTGCTCCCAGTACGGCCCTGGGGACTCCCCCAGTGCTCCCAGTACAGCCCTGCCCCTCCTCCCAGTGCTCCCAGTACAACCCTGGGCCCCCCCCAGTACTCCCAGTACGGCCCTGCTCCCCCCCCAGTGCTCCCAGTACAGCCCTGGGGACTCCCCCAGTGCTCCCAGTACAGCCCTGCCCCTGCCTTCCAGTGCTCCCAGTGCTCCCAGTACAGCCCAGCCCTGCCCTTCCCTTCCAGTGCTCCCAGTACTCCCAGTACAGCCCTGCTCCCCCCCCAGTGCTCCCAGTACAGCCCTACTCCCCCTGGGACATTCCCAGTCTGGTTCCAGTGCTCCCAGTGCCCCCCCCCCCCGCTGTTATTGCTCTGCCTGCCCCAGGGCATGCTGGGACCCCCCCAGTCAGTCCCAGTTCCCCCAGTATGGCCCAGTCTCCCCCCCCACCCCCCCCGCACCGAAAGCCCGGTGGCGGTTGGGGCCGTTGGGGCCCCCCCAGGGGGTGACGCAAAGTGAGAGGTGCCGGGGGGGGAGGGGGAACCCTGAAACCCCCTGCCCCCCCCGCAGGGACCCCCCTGGCCTCCAACAAGAGCCCCCCCCCCTCATCGAGCCCCCCCCCAGCGTGCCCCCCCCCAATTTCCTGCCCCCCCCCCATCCTGGTGAGGGGGGGAAGGGTGCGGGGGGGGGGCAGTGGTCAACCCCCCCAGCCCCTGGTTCCCCAGTGGGGTGGAAAAAGGGGGGGAGGGCGTCAGTGGGGAGGGGCACCCGGGGGGGCTATGAAAGGGGGGGGCTAAGGGGGGGGGTCCCGGGGGGGGTTATGAAGGGGGGAGTTATGGGGGGGGTTAAGTGGGGGGGTTAAGTGTGGGGGGGGTCACCGCCGGGGCCTGACTCAGGGCCTATTTATAGGGAACGAGAAGTGAGGAGGGAAAATATCAGAAAGGCCCAAAATCCCCTAAAATCCAGGGCCGGGGGGGGGGGGGGAGCAGCCTCTTGGGGCCCCCCCCAGGGAAAGCCCCAGCCCCGTCTGGTGTGGGGTTTTGGGGGGGGGGGGGCTGCGTGCACACGCGTGTGGGTGCGTGTGCCCCGCGTGGGGCGGCGCCGCCCAGCAGGCCGGGGCACGCCGCTCGCTGCCTCGTTACGCGGCTCGTTAACGGCGGCCGCACGCGCGGCGGGACCCCCGCGACGGGGAGGGGGCCGCGGGGGGTCCCGGGGGGGTCCTGTGTGGGTCCCGGGGGGGTTCTCTGAGTGTCCCGTGTGGATTCCATGTGGATCCCGTGTATTTCCCACGTGGGTCCGGTTTGGTTCCTGTGTGGATCCTGTGTGGATCCCGTGGGGGTCTCGTGCGTGTCCTGTGTGGGTCCTGTGTTTGTCCCACGTGTGTGCGGGATCCTGCGGGGGTCCCATGTGGGTCCCGTGTGGGTCCCGTGTTTGTTCCGTGTGTGCCCTGTAGGGATTCCATGGTGTCCCGCGTGGGTCCCGTGTGGGTTCTGTGTGGGTTCTGTGTGGGTCCCGCGTGGGTCCCGTGTGGGTTCTGTGTGGGTTCTGTGTGGATCCCGTGTCTGTCCCATGCACGTCCTGCGTGGGTTCCACGTGGGTCCCATGGGGGTCCCACCTATGTCCCCTGTGTGTCCCCTGTGTGTGCCGGGGGGATCCTGCGGGGGTCCCACGCGTGTCCTGTTTGTCCCACGTGTGTCCCGTGGGCGTCCCGTGGGAGCCCCACGTGTGCCCCACGTGTGTCCCGTGTCTGTCCCGTGGGGGTTCCGTGGGGATCCCATGTTTGTTCCGCGTGTGCCCCACGCGTGTCCCGTGGGGGTGCCGTGCTCGCAGCCCCCCCTTTAGCCCGCCCCCCCCCGTTCCCTGCCCCGGCCCCGGCCGCTCCGTGCCCGCGCGCGCGCCCCCCGTCCCCCCTCGTGGCCCCGCCCCTTCCCGCACGTGGGCGTGTCCAGGCGCGGGGGGCGTGTCCCGGCGGGGGAGGGCGTGGCCAGCGGGCGCCGCAGCCAATGGGGGCGCGCTTCCGCCCCGCGCGGGTATAAAGGAGGCGGGCGGGGGGGCGCGGGTTCGAGTCCCGCCGCCACCGCCCCGCGCCTCGGTTCCCGGTTCCCCGGTGCGGCCGCATGTGCGCGCGGATGGAGCCGCCGTTCTTCCGCTCGCCGCCCTTCCCGGGCGCCTTCTGCCGCCCCGAGCCCGACTACGGGGCGCTGCAGGGGGGGCTGCCTCCCGGAGCCCCACCGGAGCCTTTCCGTGGGCTCAAACCGGCGCCGTGCCCCGACGGCGGATTTTTCGGCGGCGCTACCGGTACCGGCGGCTTCTTCTACCCCCCCCCCCGCGGACCGGGACGGCTTCGTCGGCAGCTTCGCGCAGGCGCTGGACGAGCTGCACCAACCGGGACCTCCCAACGTGACCCTACCGGAGCCTCCGCCGGGGCTGGCGGCACCGGGGGGCCCCTTCCAGGCCGTCCCCGCCGCGGCCCCGCCGGTGGAGGCTCCGAGCGAGCCCAGCGGAGCGGCCCCGGATTCCCCGGAGCGGCTGCAAGCGGAGAGGCGGCGGCTGCGGAACCGGCTGGCGGCGAGCCGGTGCCGGCGGCGGAAGCTGGAGCGCATCGCCCGCTTGGAGCAGCGCGTCCGGGGGCTCCGAGCCCAGAACGCGGCGTTGGCGGCGGCGGCGGCGGGGCTCCGGGCCCAGGTGCGGCGGCTGCGCGGCTCCGTGCGCGACCACGCCGGCTCCGGCTGCCCCCTGCCCCCCGGAGCCGCCCTCGGATTTTAGGACCCACCGGAGACCCCCCCCCCCGGGACCACCGGAGACCCCCCCAGGCCCCACCCGGCTCCGGGTGCTGCTGGGTGAGAGCCGCGGCTTGGGGGGGGCTCCCCACGGGGGTACCGCGGTGGAGACCCCCCGGACACGGACCTGGGGCCCCCGGCGCGGATGTGGGGGTCTCACGGGGGGGGGCACGCCCGGTGTGGGGTGCTGAACTTGGACCTCGTCGGCTTCACCCCCCCCTCCCACCCGTGGACACGTCGATGGAGCCCCCCAGGGACCCCACGGACACGGGGGGGTGGGCACCCATCGGCTCCGGCTGCTGCGGCACCCAAGGCCACCCCCCTTGACGTGGACCTGGAGGATGCGGGACCCTTGTGGAGAAGCCCAGCAAGGACCTGTAAGGATGGGAGGGGAGCTCGACCTGCTCCCCCCCGGGGGGGTGCAGTGCCCCCCCCCCCCCCCCCCCCCCAACGGACCGGCCTAAAGGGACCTGCAGGACCAGGGACCCCCCCCGGGGTGTTGGGACCCCCGGGAGCCCGCAGGAACGGGCCCAGCTGGGAGCTGCAGGACCAACCTGGGACCCCCCAGCAGGGCCTGGGGACCCCTCTGGGGGTGGGGGGGGACCTGCAGGGTCTGGGTCCCCCCCCAAAGTGGGGATGTGCCCGTACGGGGGGCTCCCCCCGGGACAGACTCGTTTCAGATGGGGGGGGGCCTGCCCCCCCTTGCTGCACACCCCCGAAGCGGGGGGGCCCATACGGGTGGGGGGGGAGCGCTCACCCCCCTCTTACGAAGTTTACAGCCCCCCCCAAAATGGGACACCCCCCGGGAAGTTCTGGGGAGGGGTGGTCCCCTCGTGGTGCCCCCCCCATGTCCCCCCCGGGGGGGGGACGCGCGTTTTATTGTTGCCGTTTGTTTTTTTTTGTATGTTTGTACGGGCTATTTAATAATTATGATAATTGGCTTAATTGCGCTGTGCTGAGTCTGTGCTTGGGGGGCGGTTGGTGGGTGTCGTCCGTCCCCCCCCCCCCCCCCGTCCCCTTCCCGGAGCCCTCACCCCCATGGGAACCCCCCCTCCCCCCGCGTCCCCCGGCGCCCTCGGGCGCTGACGTCAGCGGAAGGGGGCTGACCCGGGGCTTTCCCCGCTGACGCAGCCGTGCCCATATATGGGCTGGCGGGGCCGTTCCGGGAACTCCCCCCTTCCTTTCCCCCCCTCCCTTCCCGCTCTGCCCGGGGCGCCACTTCCCGGCCGGGGGGGGGGGGGAGGGGTTGGGGCGGAAAAGGGGGGGGCGGGGCTTCCGCTACCCCGTGTCCGTTGGGGGGGGGGGCACGGGAAGGGGACCCCCCCCCCCCCGGGACTGCACCCCCCCCCCCCGCCCCACCGGGGGCTGCGCAGCGCCGCGGGTTACGGCGCGGCGCCACCAGGACTACATTTCCCAGAGGGCCTTGCGCGGCCCCGCCCGCACAGGCCCCGCCCCTTTTCGTCGAAGCCCCGCCCCTTTGTCGAAGCCCCGCCCCGGCATGGCGCTGGCGCGCCTGGAGCAGGACCCGGCGGGCGCGGGGCGCTTCGGCTCCGCCGTGCCCCCCCTCTGCCGCCGCCGGCCCTGCGCGCTCGGCGTGGACGAGGCCGGGCGGGGCCCGGTGCTGGGTGCGGGGGGGGGGCACCGGGGGGGGGCACCGGGACCCGGGGGGGGCACCGGGACCCGGGGGGGGGCACCGGGACCCGGGGGGGGGCGCGTGGCGCGGCTGCCGCTTGGACCGGAGGGGGCGGGGAGGGACCCGTTAGGGGGTGGGGTGGGGGGGGTCCCGGTATACCGGGTTTTGGGGGGGGGGGTCCCGGTGTACCGGGCTCGGGGGGGGGGGGGGGGGCATTATACCGGGGGTCCCGTTATACCGTTTGTTTGGGGGGGAGGTCCCGTTATACCGGATTTGGGGGGGGGGGGGTCTCGTTATACCAGGTTTTGTGGGGGGGGGGGGTCCCGTTATACTGGGTTCGGTGGGGGGGGGGGGGTCTCGTTATACCGGATTTGGGGGGGGGGTGGTCTCCTTATCCTCGGTTTCCCGGGGGGGTGGGGGTCCCGTTATACTGGGTTTGGTGGGGGGGGGTCCCGTTATACCGGATTTTGGGGGGGGGGGGGGTGGTCTCCTTATCCTCGGTTTCCCGGGAGGGGGGTCCCGTTATATCAGATATTGGGGGGGGGGGGCTGTTTTATAGGGTTCTTGGGGGGGGGGTCCCGTTACAGCAGGCTTTGCCCGGGGGCAGGGGGTCCGCTTGTCCCGGGCTTTGCACGGGGGGGGGGGGCTCCCTCCTTCCCTCCCCCGGTTCCAATCCCCCCCCCCCCCCCAGGACCGATGGTTTATGGGATCTGCTACTGCCCCCTGGAGAAGCTGGAGGAGCTGGCGGCGCTCGGGGTGGCAGGTGGGGGGCGCGGGGGGGGGCACGGGGGGGCGGCTGGGGGGGGTACGGGGGGCCCTGGGGGGGGTAGGGGACGTGGGGGGAGGTTTGGAGGTGTTGGGGGGGCTCAGGATGGGCTGGGAAGCGGGGGGGGGGGGCACTTGGGGGTCCCAGGGCGGGTGTTGGGGGTCCTGGGGGGGTTGTATTTTGGGGGGGGCGGGGTGTTTTTTTTTTTGGGGGGGGGGGTCCCTCACCCCGTGCCCCCCCCCTCCCCAGACTCGAAGACGCTGTCGGAGCCGGAGCGCGAGCGGCGCTTCGGGCTGCTGGAGGGGGCGGGCGAGCTGCTGGGGTGGGCGCTGCACGTGCTGCCCCCCCAGCACATCTCGGCCTGCATGCAGCAGCGGTGAGCCCCCCCGGACCCCCCCCAAAACTCCCCCCATACCCATTGCCCCCCCCCCCCAGCACCACTGCATCCATCCCATCCTCATTGCCCCCACTGGACCCCCCCTGAGCCCATTGCCCCCCCCGGACCCCCCCTCGAGCCCACTGCCCCCCTGGATCCCCCCCATACCCATTGCCCCCCCCAGCACCACTGCATCCATCCCCCCCCCCTTCCCACATCTCTCTGAGGTCCCACCCCTGCCCCCCCCGATTATTGGGGTGCTGGGGGTGACCCCCCCCCGATTATCGGGGGTGCTGGGGGTGACCCCCCCCGTGACCCCCCCCAGAGCCAAGTACAACCTGAACGAGCTGTCGCACGACACGGCCGCGGGCCTCATCCAGTACGCGCTCGATGAGGGGGTGCAGGTGGCCGAGGTGAGTGGGGGGGGGTCTTTGGGGGGGGGCACCTTTGGGGGGGTTGTTCTGGGGGGGGGGTCCTGGGGGGGGCCACCTGGGGGGGGGCTCAGCCCCGCTTTCCTTCCCTCGTGCCTCAGTTTCCCCTCTGGGGCTGAGCAGGTTGGGGGGGTCTGGGGGGGTCTGGGGGGGGGGTTGGGGGGATCCGGGGGTGTTTGGGGGGGGGACCTGGGGCAGTTTTTTTGGGGGGGGGGGTGCCGGGGGCGGGTCTGGGCTGATTTGGGGGGGTCTTTTGGGGGGGTGCTGTGAGCGCGTTGGGGGAGGTCAGGAGCGATTTGGGGAGGTTTGGGGAGGGGGTCAGGAGGAATTTGGGGGGACCTGGGGCGGTCGTAGGGCGGTTTGGGGGATTTGGGGGGGGGATTCGGGACCAGCCCCCCCCCCCCAATTGTCCCCCCCCCCCCAGGTGTTCGTGGACACGGTGGGGCCGGCGGAGAAGTACGAGGCCAAGCTGCGGCAGCGCTTCCCGGGGCTGGGGGTCACCGTGCGCCCCAAGGCCGACGCGCTCTTCCCCGTCGTCAGCGCCGCCAGCATCTGCGCCAAGGTGGGGCGGGCCCCCCCCGGCCCCCCCCCCGGCCCCCCCACCCCAAACCCCCCCCCTTCCACCCTGACCCCCCCCCTTCCACCATGATCCCCTCCCCATTGACCGTGACCCCCCCATATCTCCTCCCCTGCTCCACCTGAAGCAGCTAAGGGGGGGGTTTATGGGGGGGGCGCAGCTCCCTGTGTGCCCCCCCCCTTCCAAATTTACCGTGCCCCCCCCGGCCCCCCCCCCCAGGTTGCCCGGGACCGGGCGGTGAAGCACTGGAAGTTCACCGAGGACCTGGAGGACCGCGATTACGGCTCGGGGTACCCCAACGGTAAAAATCGGGGGGGGGGGGCAATAAAAAAAAAAAAAGAGGGGGGGGTCTCTGGGTCTCGGCATGCCCTGGAGCCCCCCCCCCGTGTCCCCCCCCCCCGCAGACCCCAAGACGAAGGAGTGGCTGCGGCGCAACCTGGAGCCCGTGTTCGGCTTCCCGGGGCTGGTGCGCTTCAGCTGGGGCACGGCGCAGGAGCTGCTGCGCAGGGGGGGGGGCGCCCGTCACCTGGTACGGGGGGGGGCAATAATATGGGGGGGGGGGCAATAATATGGGGGGGGCAATATTATGGGGGGGGCAATATTATGGGAGGGGGGACACAGGGGGAGGTTCTCCCTGGGGGAGGGAGA